>NW_006431210.1:4068670-4113476 GCF_000325575.1 Pteropus alecto
TGTCATGTTCTGATGCCTAGATTGATATCAGCAGAATGCCTGAGCTGACTGGCAGAGACTGATCAAGATCTACCCTGTGTCTGGGGTGGGTCTCCATCCTCTGAGTCACATCGGGGAGTGGTGGGTACCTGAAATAAATTGAGCTTGACGTTGTGAAGAAAGAAAGTGTGGGGCTGATGTTGGGTAGGCAAACAGCAACATCCATTTCTGGTGCTTACAGATTTGGTCATTTATAGATTTTACTCTGGTGGAAGCATTTATTCTTTTATAGTGCATGCGAGCACGCACACACACACACACACACACACACAGAATTTAAAACAAAAAATGCCATTATATAAAAGTGAATTGATTGTGTACTATAAGATTAACATTTCTATTTTCTTTACGACAGAAATTATGAGTTGAAATGTGTTCCTTTGACTTAGATTGCTCCTTTATTACTGTGAGCCTAGGATCATGATGCCAGGGGGTTCAAGCACACATATATACACACAGTCAAAATCCATCTCAAGACAAGCGTTTGTGTGCAAGCAGCATATTTATGAAGTGCAGGGAACACATAAATGGGAATGGGAACTAATTACAGCAAAGAAAATGCAGCCAGTGTATGAGTTATTAAGCAAGTCACTATTATAGGCTTTTGGAATAGGTAAACCCTGGGAAATTATATAAAACATGGTGCCTCAGACTTGTCCCTCCTGAATGAGGGATCTGGAGAATTCATACCCAGTTCTCATCATTTATTTGTTGAATGCTCACCCCCACGGGCGTTGATTCTCTGGAACTTCTGGTTTACTGTGTACACACAGCAGAAGGACCATATAAGATTTGGGGAGAAAAACCTTGGCCCAGAGAAACAAATTCTGGCAGTTGGAATTCACAAGAGCACAGTGAAATGATAGGATCTGAGGATTATGGGCGGGGCTCTAACAATGTCTGCTACACACACATACATATATACATGTATGCATGTATATATTTGTGAAATTATATATATGTGTGCATATGATAGTTACTATTCTAATCTCTATCTCACAAATGAGGAAACTGAGTCCCAAATAAGTTAAGACACTTGCTCAAGGTTGTGCAGCTAAGAATTGGCACAAAGGGAATTGAACCTCAGGTAGGTCCATGATGCTTGGGCCTTGCCCCTTAACTATATTATTAGAATCAGAATTTTTTTCCTAGTGACACTATTTTATGGCATTCAATTATTGTAAAAGACCTGTTACTTCTGTTTTCACTTTCTTGTATGTCATACTAGGCCTTGGGGCACATGTCATACTGCTCTCTGGAACAGGCTATTTTGTACAGAATCCAAGCCTTTTGCGGCCCCATGTTTACACTGAATTAGAATTTTCGTTAATTGATAACCTTTAAAGGACAGTATCTCTTTGAGCTAATGCAACCAGGAAATTAATTTCAAATGGTTGCGGCACTGTGTCACCGAGGCCATAGAGTCCTAACAAAGGTTAGGAAATGCAACCGGTGACTCTCAGCATGAATTTTCTTGCGCAACAAATGTGTAAAAATTTAGAGGTCCAGTCAAACACATACTGTTTATTTCTGCTTTAATATATATTCTCCTATGAACAAGCCAGGCGCCTGGGAGCATCTGCCTTATTTTGCTGTTGTACATTTTTTATTTGTCACTTCAATATTGCCTTTGGTATTATTGCCTAACACACTTCATTATCTTAAAGTGTATTATTTCCTGAGTTTGACAGCATATTTGGCACTGTACCGTATGTGAGAAGAGAAATCTCCATTCTGAGTGCTGGCGGTTGTCATCTGTCAGCTCTGTTTGAGTGTGCTGAGAGTAAGCACCACTTAGTGGGAGGGTCCAGGAGTGGAGTCCAGGAATGGAAAGTGTGGGAGCCTACCTGTGCCTCAGTAGCATCTTTACCAATATTCTCTGAACAGCACAGAAGTCTTGTGTGTGAAGGTATCCTTCTCCTCTTCTTCCTTCTCATCACGACTGGGTCATCAGAAGAGTGGACTCTGCATTCAGACTGCTTGCGTTAAAATCCCAACTTCTTCATATGTTTAATTTAATTACTTTACTTTTGTGTTAAGGTACATGTGCTGGTGCTACACCAGCTTGTAAGAGCTGATTTTGTATATCTTGTCTAAGTTTATATTCAGTGATATCATGTTGGTAGCTCGAAGTTGGCCCTATTTGGAATATGTAAGTATGTACCCAATGGAAACTGACAGAATCTACAAACCAGGAATTATTGTTACTTTCCTTTTTCCCCTCCTTCCCCCCTTTTCCTTTCCTTCCCATCCCTTCCCTTTCCTTTCCCTTCTTTTCCCTTCTCCCTTCTCTTCCTTCCCTTCCTATCCCTTCCCATCCCTTGCCTTGTTTCCCCTAGAACCAGCTTACCAGCACAGTACAGACATAATACACATTACACTAAAAGGAAGATGGCACACTCATCTTAAAATAAATATACAACTTGATGAGTTTTACTTATGTATGTACCACTACCTAGGTCAAGATATACAATGTTGCTCCAAAATGTTCCCTCATGCCCCTTTCTGTCAAAGCCTTTTATTAATTTTTACTTTGACTTCTGTGATTATCAGCGAGTTTTATTTTTTTCCAGTTTGAAAGCAGTCACTGTCTATTAACTGACCAGATTACAAAAATAACCATAGTAGATACCTTAGTTTATCCTTCTAAAAAGCCTATTGATCTGGCATTCCCTGCTGCCAGCATCTCTACCTTCTACAAAATAGATGGTCTTTGTCTTCATTCTACCTCGTGGAGAAGATAATTTGAAGGTCCACAGGAAGTTGTTTGCTTCTTTGAAGCATTTCTAACAGTATAGATCTCATGAATCAGATCCTCCACACAGATGATGCCACATTTACCAAGAGGTCACGCAATCAACGTGTTACCTGTCAGGACAATTCGCTTTTTGTTGATTTTTCCGTAACCACACTTGTAGATCAGTTTTTAATTACTGATTCAGGTTTGGGTACCCCTATGCAATATATGGTTTCATCACCCTCAGCCTACTAATCAAGGCCTTGTTGAGCTTAACAAAGGTGCCACTGAAGATCTGGTGAAGGCGAAGCAGCGGCGGCACCCTTTGCACCTATATGCTCACACCACTGATGCCTCTCATCCTGATGACAAATGCCAACCTGGGTTCTGCAGGTACCTAGAAGTTGCTAGCTTTTCTTGCCAGCCTCGCCATTCGAATATCTCAGTCCTGTACATCTGCCTATGTATTTTATGGTAGCGCTTAACTTTTTTATAGATGAGCTTCCTTCTTGCCTTTCAAAGCACTTTTGGGTAAACTTCTTTCTCAGATGCTTGATCTTCAGCTCTGTGAAATTCCTTTGCTTTTTCTTAAGGGTTTCTGGCACAGCAGGAGCCTTCTTCTTCTCTTCTGCATTCTCCATGGTTCCAGCTGGAAAAGAGCTGTGATAATCACTTAGTTTTGTCTTTTCATGAAATTTATGTGAGGAATTATCAACATATCTTCTTTTGTTTCTGACTTCTTTAAGAATCTGTCTGTAGGAATCACGCATGTTTCTGTATGTACTTGTGCTTTTACTTTTTTTTTTTTTTTAATACAGAGTTATACTGCTCAATATGTTATTGGATAGCCCATGTGTAGTTATTGAATGCTTGAAATATGACTAGTGCAACTGAAGAACTGAAGTTTTAATTGAATCGAGATGTGCTGCAAATGTAAAATGCACATCAGATGCTGAAGCCTTGTAAAAAAGGTCTTTTAGCTTTGGAGATCGTTGGCAATCAATGGTGTTCCCTGACTTGTAGATGTGTCGCTATTTTATTTTCCATATTTAGAATTTTTTTTTGTTTCCTTTTCATGGATTCCAGTTTTCTAGTGAAAATTTTGACCTGAACATTGATATTCTTGATACATTTATCAGTTATTTTTCATCATATCTATGTCTTCTGGGGTTCATATCTGAGTCTGTTTTTATTGCCTTTTTATTTTTCCCAGTCTTATTATTTTAATATTTAGTAATGAGTTAGTGGATATTTGGCACATATTTGAAACACTGTGGAGGCTCAGAATTATGTTATCCTTTTCCTGAGATGATACTTCAGTCTGGGCAGAGGGACATCACTTCTGCTATGGGTTCACTCAAAGCTGGGTTGCTGTTTTTATATGATTTAGTCTACCTTTGTTTCAAATCCTTCTATTTTCTAGCATTTCAGGTATTCTATCTGAGAACCTGAGACTATTTAGTAGGGCCTTTTTTCTTTAGCAAATTTTAAAGCCAATTTTTATCTTCCTAAAATCATATGATTATCAATAAAACTCCTTTGTGCTTTTCAGCTTCTATTTTCCCTTTCTACTTGGCTTCTTGGTATTTTGTCCAGCATAATTTAAGAATCGGTAAATATCTCAAGGGCAAAATATGCTCAGTGATGGGATCACTTCTCTTTAGACACTTGGCCTCTCAACTTCTTCTAATTGGACAGCTCCAAATGCCATTTTTTGTCTCAGCGGCACCACAAGATTGTCAAAAGCTCTTGCTCCTCTGCCATTTAGTGGCTGACGTCTGCCAGCCTTATTAGCTCTCATTCTGTACCAAGAATTGGCAAATAACCCCAGGGGACAAGCAGTGTGCAAAAAGTTGGGCTCGGCTCAAGGATCTTTCTTTCCATCATCTTGGCCTCTGCAGTCCCGGCTTATTTTTTTTTTTTTGGCAGGTCCTACTACCTTCACGCAGATGTTTGATTATCTGCTTTTTCTAGTTCTCATTGAGAACTTTGTTCTTCACTGTACTTCATCAGAAGCAGAAGTTTTAAGTTAACATTTTAAGCAGAACTTAGAGTTTTATGAAAAATTTCAAACATGAGCATCATATCTTATTCTTTCCCTCACTAAAAACCCTAAATTATATGCTTTGAAATATAAATAGGAAACTCTCCCGTTTCTCCCTGGTTCGTCAGCCCAACAGGAACTATTAAAAGAGCGCAGTGTAATGTAAAATAAAAACAAATTTCCAATTCAAGCTTTGCTAGAAAGGAAAGCTGTGTTCTAGGGTAAGTTGCATCACTTTACTTAACTCTCTGATGCTTTCTTTTGTATACAGGCTTCACTTTCTTCCTGGACCCATTAACCCAGGTTGGGTTTTTAAAGCCCTGAGCCTATTATTTCTAATTTCTGAATTGACGAATTGGTTGTCACTGATCTCAACTTTCTTCTTTGATGTTATCCTATCCCCTTCACCCCTCATAATCTCCATGTTTGCCATGCTAACTGGCCAGGTTAGGATGTACATCTTTAACTTATAACAGAATTCTCCCCATATTGCTCTACTAATTGGCCAAGTCTAGATTTAAGTACTGACTTTGACCAGAACTGTATTATTCTGCCTCAGCTCGCTTTATACCAATAGAGTAAACTTTTGAGAGCTGTATTTCTTACCATGGTGCAGGTGGCACACACAATTCAACCTGTGTGCTAACTCAAATCCATTGGAGGTGGCTGCCTTGGTTGACAAAAGAGTACTCTAGCTAATGGGTCATATGTGTCTCAAATATGAAAGGGATTATACATATTACACTCTTGAAATCTGAATAAGAAATGTTCCCTTTAGGCCTCATCTAAGGAAAGAGGAAGAAATGTGTATAGTGAATATCTGTTATTCGCTATGTGGTTTTGTATATTTTATTCCACTGCTTTCAGGTAATGGAATATCCAAGGGTTTTTGACATCTTAGCAACATATGACTCTAATTGACAAATATTCTCCTTGGCTTGGACCTGAAAACATTGTAATAGCAAATGAGTATTTCTATTACTATAATTGATTTACATAAATGCCTACTGATTTTTAAAGTCATGTATAAATGTATTTTATAACCAAATATCTAGATTACTGAGGTCTAATTTACATATAGTATATACACAGATATTAAGTATGCAGGTTCAACAATTTTGACAAATGAATATACCGTGTTATCCAATCTCTGTCAAGACACAGAAAATTTACATCACCTCAGAATATTTCCTTGTGCCCCTTCAGTCAAGTACCCTTCCAGAAACACTGATTTTATTTCTATCCTAATAGGTTATTTTTGTCTATTTAGAGCTTTACAAATATAATTTTACAGTATAACACAATTTTGTTTCTGGATTTTTTCAGAATAATATTGAGATTCATTCATCTTCTTTTATATATTAGTAGTTTATTCCTTATTATTACTCAGTAGTATTCCACAATTTGAATATACTGTTAACTGCATATTTCACTGTTAATGGGCACTTGAGCTTTTCCAGATTTGGGTTATTATGAATAAGTCTTTGCCAAAGATTGTTTGTGAGGCTTTCTGTAGGTATAGATTCTCATTTCTCTTGAACAAGTACTTAGAGATTGGATCCCATATTCCATTTTATACATTTTTAGAAAAAGATGCATATCTAACTTTTTAGGAAATGCCCATATCGATAATGCTCTACATCTTGAAGTCTATTTTCTTACTATTCATTTATTTCCCTCTTATTCATAGTTTCACTTTCTGTGGTTTCAGTTACCCATGGTCAACAATAGTCCAGAAATGTTACATGGAAAATTTCAGAAATAATTCATAAGTTTTAAATTGTGCACCATTTTGAGTAGTGAGATCTTGCACCATCCCACTCTGTCCCACCTGGGGCATCAATCGTTCTTTTGTCCAGCACATCCACACTGCATATGCTCCCCAACTGTTAGTTACTTAGTAGCTGTCTTGGTTATTGTATCAGCTGTCATGATTTCACAGTGCTTGTGTTCAAGTAACCCTAAGTTTATTTAATAATGGTCCCAAAGTGTGAGAGTAGTGATGCTGACAATTCAGATATGACAAAGAGAAGCCGTAAAATGCCTTTGTTAAGTGAAAAGGTATGTATGCATAGGAAAGAAAAAACATAGTATATATTGAGTTTAGTACTCTGTGTGGTTTCAGGCTCCCACTGAGGATCTTGGAATGTATTTCCATGGATAAGGAGGGCCACTTTATTCATATAGATTAATATTCATATAGTCATTGTGTAGTATATCTTTTTTCTTTCTTTTATTTTGATACCTGTCTTTATATTTAAAGAGTATTTCTTATTATGAAATATAGTTGGCTCTTGCATTATAATTTGGTTTAATAGTCTCTGTTTTAATTGGGATGTTTAGTCTACCTCAATTCAATATAATCGTTAATATATTTGGGTTTAAGTCTATCATCCTGGTATCTGAACTATACTTGTCTCATATGCTGTTTACTACTTTCCTGCTTTTCTGACATGAATCAAATATTTTTTTTACTCTATTTTACCTTTTTTTATTGATCTTTTAATTATTCATCTCTCTATTTTTTTTAGTGAATTTTTTTTTTCTGGCCTTAGAGCAGAGGCCAGCAAACTACATTCTGTAGGCCAACTCCAGTACTTGTTTTGTAAATAAAGTTTTACTGGAACAGAGTCATATCCATTTATTTACATACTATTACACAGCTGCTTTTGCAATAGTATAGTTGAATAGTTGTGACAGAGGTTATATGACCTGTAAAGCCTAAAGCATTTACTGTTTGGCCCTTTACATGAAAAGTTTGCCAACCTCTGCTCTAGAGATTAAAAAATGTGCATCTTTAACTTATCACAGTATACCTCAGAAAACATTTCACTACCCCCAAAACAATATAAGAACCTTGTAATAGTGTATTTCCAGTGACCACATTCTTACACTTTGTGCTTTTGTAGTCACATACTATGCCTCTATGTATGCTATCAACCCCACAATACATTTTTAATGATTTTATTTTAAATAACACATAGTCTTTTTTTAAAAAGATTTAATTTTATAGTGCAGGTCTGCTGGAGAAGAATTCCTTCAGCTTTTGTCTGTCTGACAATGTCTTATTTCTCTTTCATTTTGAAAAAATAGGTCCTTTCTGGCATAATGTTTTAAACTTATACGATTTCTGCCATGGATATGGAAGAAGCCTCCCATCCCCACCCCCCGACCCCCTTTTTTCTGTCCTTCATTTATGTAAGATATTTTCACTGGATATAGAATTCTAGAATCACATGTTTTTTTCTTTCATTATTTTAAAGATGTCTTCTCATTATCTTCTTGCCTCCATAGTTTTGTTTTTTATGAGAAATCAGCCATCACTTTTATTATTGCTATTTGTATGTATTATGTCTTTGCTTTTTCTGCCAGTTTCTAGATTTTCCTTAATCATGATTTTCGCCTGAGTATGCTTTGCCTCTATAATTTACTTTGTATTTATCCTACCTGGAATCCACTGAGCTTCTTATATCTGTGGGTTTTGATATCTTTCACTAAATTGGAAAATTATTTATTATTATCTTTTAAAATATTTCTTCTCTTTTATTCTTTTTCTCTTCCCCTTCTGAGACTCCAATTACACACATGGTAATTGTTTTGTATCGTCTCACAGGTCTCAAATACTCTGTTTTATTTTTCACTCTTTTTTCTCTTTGTATTTTAGTTTGTACAGTTTTTCTTGAGTGGTGTTAAAATTTACAGTTTTTTTCCCCCTCTGCTGTGTCTAGTCTGTTGCTAAATATTTTTTTTCAAATTTTATATTATATTTTTCATTTCTAACAGTTATATTAGACTCATTTTATGTATTTTATCTTTTTAAATTCTCTATCTGCTCATGCATGTAGTTTACCTTTACCCCTATGTACTTTAACTATGCATCAATTATTTTAAAGTTCCTATTTGACAATTTCAAAGGCTATTTGTTGTCTGATTCTATTAACTATTTTTTCCCTTGATTGTGGTTTATATATATTTTTTTGACTTTTCATGAATCTCATAAATTTTATTGAATTCTGAACATTGCATATAAAAGTAGAAAAGTAGAAACTAAAAATAATATGCTCAAAGATGTGTCTATTTTGTCAAACTGTAGTGTACATATGTGCATGTGGGGATGAAGTGACGTGATGAGTAAAATGAGCCAGTAATTGAGTTAGGTCTGAGCTTTGTTATTCACTATAGACATCTCTCAGTTCTGTTCTATTGTCAGACTTTAGCTGCCATGTGTATCTATATTGTGTGTGTGTGTGTGTTTGTGTGTGTGTGTGTGTGTGTGTGTTAGGGGTTTTCTCTTGGCATTGCATCCTCCCAACCCCCAGTAGTATATGTCTCAAGTTAGGCATAACGTAGGGTTTTCTCAGTTCACCCCACTACCGTCTTACTTCTCCTGGGCTGCCCTAAGATGTCACTATCATTCTTTCTCAGTTCTCCTGCCCCCGCCCCCAACCTTTGTCATGAATACTCATGAAGGCCTGTGAAAAAGAAGTTGCAGGAGTACTAATACTCTTCTTTCATCTGGGGCTCCCAAGCCAAACACTCATTCAAGCCCAAACATAACCTTAACTTTTGCTGAAAGTTTAGCAGTATTTTTGTACCCCCATCTAAGGCGGTGTCTTCTTTCTTTCATTACTCAGTCAGAGAATAAAGCAGTCATGATTCCCTTCTCTTATAGGAGAGGCTGGTCAAACTTTGGAGTTTAGTTCGATAGGGGCTTTTTTTTTTATTATTAATTTTCATGACTTTAGTTTTTTTCATAGGCTTTAAAAATTTTGATTTTAATATTATCTGGGTTCTCATTTTGTTAAAGTGGGAGAAAAATTTTTTTTGTGACTTTCTTTTAATGTCTATATCTCAGAAAGTCAGAGTAACATGCCTAGATGTGATTTGAGGCTGGCATTATAGTCTTCAGTTAGTAATGAACTGAAAGCAATTGCGAAGGATAGGAATAGACCAGAATGTGTATTCTTCTAACTATGCTCTTTCTTTTATTTTCTTCACTTCTGCTCTGTGTAGCCAGTTTTAAAATATAGCTCATCTGAAACCTATCACTTTGCGGCCCTGATGGGGTACCACTGCACAGGTTAAAACTGAAATGTGTCTGTAGAGGAGAAATAGAAACAAAACTCTGATGGAAAAACCTGCCATACTCTCGAGGAGATGAGATTAAGAAGATGTTCATAGTACTAGCCCTGGTTATGATTTTGGCTTCTGTTCATGAAGGCCTCTTTCAAATACGAGTTGTGTCATTCCTGTGATGTTTTGTGGGAACAACTTTTAAAAAGCTTAATGGGTAAGTTAGAGCCTCATTGGAATTTGAGCATGTAGTTCTAGGATTGCCAAAGCTGGTTGTTGAGATTGTTAAATTTTATTGTTATTTCTTGTAAAGACATCAATTCAGTGGTCATGAGACTGTGTTTTCATTGATAATTGATTCCAGTTATTTGTTTAAACAAAATAATACAGCTTCTTGACATCAAACTCTAAATGCTGATATTAATTCCACATAACTGAGATTTTTTTTGCACCTAAATGTAGAACCACATTAAAATGCCTTGAAATACACTTCCACTGAGCTTCCTGTTGTTTGTTGGACTAGTGACGTATTTGTTTAATTACATACACATTATTTTATAAAATTACCTTTGCCTTTAAGCTTGACGTAAAAAGTCTTGGGTTGCATTAATAGAGTAATTTCGGTATAGCGATAGCTTTTGGTTAGTGTAAACCACAAATGATTAGAATTCAGATGGCTGACAATATAACTTTTGATGTATTAAATTGAATTTTATTAGCTAACCAAAAGTTTATCCAGGGAGGTCCAATAGCTATGTTAACGCCACTGGATGAGGATCCAGTGGTCTTCTTTATAAGATGTAGTCTGAGCTGCTTTTTAGAACATCGAGTTAGGAATTATCCTTAAAGAACTAAAAATGGGCTGTGTGGAGGAGAGATTCTCGAGGCTGACATGAACAGTACATATCACAGCTTTCTTTCTTCACACACTCAGTTTGTGTCTATGAATGGGAAATGGAAGTATAAATGAGTTATCCTGAGGTCTGAGGGCTGCACCTTGAAGTCAGTTCTACAATAGCTCTATAGTTCTGCACAGCAGGGTGCAATCACTTTCTTAAACCCTTCTTTGTTCTTCTCTGTGCTGGTTCATATATATCAATGTGAAGCTGAATATTAGAAAAATCCAATAGGTGGATCATAAAATAAATATCGTAGAACTGGATTTTAAAAGTGTTTTATGGAAAATGAAGATATTAATTCAATAAAATTGAGCCATAAAATGACCCAGCCCATCCCCTAAATGATTAAATCCTATATTGATAAGCTGTCATCTTGTATTATTTTTGGTAACCTCATATGAGTTAACAGCTCATAGAAGGGGGAGGATATCATGTAATATTTTTAGAGATTATGTTTTACTAATGGATTTAAAGAGTAAACAAACTATAGCTATTCACAGCCAATGGATTCATTTTCTCCTAATAGTCAACAAATTAACAACTTAGTTTTAGTAGATATACCAAAAATTCTATATGTGATAAAAACAAAATGAATGGAATTGCTAAGTGTACACTATTGGTCGGGTTATGTTAGCTCTTATTTTTAGTTATTCTTGGGAAGTTACTGTTACAAGTGAACCAGGTGTAGAACAGGTGTTTTGTTTTGTTTGAGATATCTCTATCCTAACTGCCCTCCATCTTGGCTGAGTGAGAATCAACCATGAAGCTTTTAAAGAACCTCCAAGCCAGGCTTCACCACAAATTACTAACATCATCATCTACTTTTTAACCTCTTCAGGTAATTCTAAAGTACAGCCCAAGGTGGGAACAATCGACCTCTCTTAAATCTCTTTGAGTGGTGCTCAGAGTGTGGTGTCCAGACCAGCAGCATTAGCTTCATCTAGGAAATCATTAGAAGTGTAAATGAACATAAAAAAAGCCATACATGTTCAAAGTATAAAATGAGATACATTTAGCATATACCTGTCCCCAAGAAATCATCACAATCAAAATAATGGACATATCTGTTACTCTCAAATGTTTCTTTGCAGCCCTTGTTAATCCTCACCTCTCCTCCTCCTATTTTCTAGGCAACCACTGATTCACTTTCTGCCACATTAATTATTTTTCATATTCTAGAATTTTACATAAATGAAATCATATGTGTACTTTTTAAAAAATTAATAAACTTTTGAATAGTTTTAGGTTTATAGAAAAGATAAGCAAAAGGTTCAGAGAATTTCCATATAGCCATTCACTCCCAACACACATCCAATTTCCTTAATTTTGACCATCTTGCATTAGTGTGGTACATTTGTTAGAACTGATGAGCCGATGTTGAGATGTTAAGTAAAGTCCATAGTTTACATTAGGATTCACTCTTTATGTTGTAGAGTGAACCCTAATGTAGTTAGGTTTTGACAAATGTGTAATGACATGTATCTACCATTATTGTGTTATACAGAATGATAGTTTTCCTTCTTTAAACATTTCCTGTGCTCCACCTTCCTCCCTCCTCTCTGGCAGCCACAGATTTTTTACTGTCTCCATGGATTTACCTTTTCCGGAAGATCATATAATTGGAACTGTACAGTCTGTAACCATTTCAGATTCACTTCTTTCACTTACCAATATGTATTTAAGGTTCCTCCATGTCTTTTCATGGCTTGATAGCTCAACTTCTTTTATCACTGCGTATGGATTTACCACAGTTTGATTATCCATTCACCTACTGAAGAGCATGTTGATTGCCTCCAAGTTTTATCGATTATGAATAAAGCTGCTATAAACTTTCATGTACAGGAGTTTGTATAGACATAAGTTTTTAACTTGTTTGGATAAATATAAAGGAGAATGATTGTCAAATCACATGGCGAGAATATATTTCATTTTGTAAGAAACTGCCAAACTGTCTTGGAAGTGGCTGTACTATTTTGCATTCCCACCAGCAGTGAATGAAGCTTCCTGTTGTTCCACATCCTCCCCAATATTTGGTGTTGTCAGTGTTTTGGCTGTTCCAATAAGTGTATAGTGGTATCTTATTGTTGTCATTTTATTTGCAATTCCCTAATGATGAGAATTTGAGCATCTTTTCATATGCTTATTTTCCATCTATATATATCTTCTTTGGTGAGATGTCTGTTTATGTCTTTTGCCCATTTTTTAATTAGGCTGTATTTTTTTATTATTGAATTTTAAGAAAAGTCTCTGCTTTAATTTTTTATTTGAAATTATTTATTTGAAATGCATTTTACAAAGATTTTCTTCCAGTCCATGATGTGTTTTCATTCTGTTAAGGTATTATTTTGATTGGCTTCTTTCACTAGGCAAAGTTATTTATAGACTCGTCCACGTTGTTACATATATTAATAGTTTCTTCATTTTTATAGTAGAGTTGTATTCTATTGTTTGGATATACTATAAATTACTTATTAATTTGCCTATTGATGGACATTTGATTGTTCCCAGTTTTTGACTACTACAAATAAAGATGTATAATGTTCATGTATAAGTTTCTGTGTGTGGGGTTGGGGGCATAGTGTATTCTTTCATTTTTCATGTCTAAAGACCTAGGAGCAGAGTAGCTATGGTTTTTGGTAGGTATATGTTTAAATTTTTTAAAGAAGCTGCCAGCTGTTTTCCTACGGTGAAAACATTCTTATCAGCAGTGTATGAGTATTCCTGTTTCTCCACATTTTCATTAACAGTTGGTATGATTGGTCCTTTGATTTTAGCCTTCTAATAGATAGGCAACATTGCATGGTCTTGAGTATGATATTATAATTCACGAAGTCAAGTAGTGTAAGTTCGATTTTGTTCTTTTTTAACATTTAGAGGCATTCTATGTATCTCTAGCAGCAGTTTTCAATTTGCTATCCAGAGATGCTTGGAAGTCGTTCTTTTAAGGAGTTCACAAGGTCAACATTCTTTTCATAACACCCAGATGATTTTTGTTTTTTTCACTTTCATTCTCTCACAAAAGCGTAACAGAGCTTCTCGAAGCTACGTAACATGTGATGTCTTTGCTCTGGCAGCTAGTAGAATGTGTGTTTGTGAGTATTTGTGTTTTTTTTTTTTAAATCTCAGTTCAAATTTGAATATAGTAAATATCTAGACATATAACCCACATAAGCAATAGCTCTTGGAGCTCCTAAGTGATTTTTTAAAGTGTTAAGTCATTCTGAGACCTAAGATCTAGATGAAAAACTTAAAGATAGAAAAGTGGTATAACAGAATGAGAAAAAAAAAAAACTATAGAAATTGAGACAAAAGAAGCAAGTATTTTAAAATGTAATAGATAAAATACATTCAAAGCTCAGATTTTGCTATATGTTCTCCTTTAAACTGGGAGGGAGAGGGCATATAAACACATTCTCTATATGCTGTTATTGGCCTTTATTCTGATGTTGGCAAAAGTCTGGTTTCTATAGTGCTAGACTTACTGTTTCATTGCTTTTTCCCAGGGTCACCCACAGCCTATCTCCACTCTGCCTGGTCAAATGGAGCATTTTTTAGTGTTTATGAGAAGCTGCCACTGATTAACTTGTTTCCAGTATGAAAATATCACTGCAGGGACTGTGAGAAGCTAGGGTGTGGTGCTGAAGCCTACTCTACATTTCTGAGAGCTTCAGTGGCTGCTAGGATCCTGCCACCCTAGAAGATCTTAGGTGTTGATAGAAGACAGAGATGTGATGATCGTCAGAGAGAGTACAATGGTTTTCATTTCTTTATATTTATTGTTAACATTCATTATTTGTTAGTATGTAGATGTGTTAACATGAATGAAGAGAGAGTTTCTAGAATAAATAATCACCTCTAGTTTAGTATATTAGTCATGTGGTTAATGGATGATGCTTCTAATTCCTACATCAGTACCCTTTGGGTCTAACACAAAACCTTGCTAAGTTTGTCATACAAGACTGAGATTTGCAAAGCTTTGCGGGGAGCACATGGTTTCAACTTGTGCTAACAAAAATGAGAACTGCATTCTTTGTTAATAATGCTACTTTAATGCTTTTCGTGAGTACCACCCCAGTTTCTTCTGCTATTGATAAAATTATTCTTTTAATGCTAAAAATGTCTCCAGAGCATAAATCTAAAATATGAAAATTTAAGTAAATGAAATTAAGTCACATTCTTTTGAGATCTTAATTAATAGTTTCTTATAGTTTCAGCAGAACTCTAATTTGCTTTACTCCAACAGTTAATATGTTCATTCTTCTTCATATTTATATATAAAATATATTTTTTCTCCTAAGGTTAATTTTAGGCATTCAAATTAAAAGAACCGAATGAGCTTTTTAAAGTTTCTTCAAAATAAATTAGCCATACATAACAATATAATTTGCTGTTGTATATATATTTATAGGTGTTTGTTTGGTTTTTGTCCAATAATTATGATATTAAACCTCAATATTTGAGAATAAAAATATATCCCCAAATTAGTTGTAAGGGTAATTTTAAGCATTGACATTTAAGTGGGCCTTGCCCAAGTGTCCTTTAAGATATATTCACCAAATTCATATAAATCTACAAATTATTTCATTGTATCATAGCATAGTTAAAGTTGGAGAATATACTGGCAGCGTAAGAGAATATTTGATTCTGAGAGGTAAGATTCAAGGTGGGGAAATGTTAGCAGGTACTTTTCACCTATTTCCACTAAGATAAATTAAAATTACTAATAAAGAATATCATACCGGGCCTTGCCATTCACCTGTACTAATTGTTCATTAGTCATCATCAGCAAAACCATGGCATTTTTATTATAAATGCAATGATCACTTTGTTTATTCAGCATACATTTTTGAGCTACCTCTACATGCATGATTATGTTATTAAGATAGTTATTTTTTCATGTTCTAGGTATAGATCACATACAATTATATATTGGAGTTTTGCAGGAAGTTTGAATCTGTGGAAATGTCTTAAAATTTATATTTATTAATATAATTTTAATTTATATTAAAATTTCTCAAACAAATTACATTTTGAATATTAATATCGTTAGATAAATGTTTTCCTATATGAAAGTACATAATTGGCATATGAAAATTAAAGTGTATTTTATTTAGATAAAATACCAATCTGCTAGTTGCATGTGCTTACTTAGTTTTACAAAATAAACAAAATTGCTGAATTTAAAAAATCTGACACTAGCATTTAAAAAAATTTTATAAACTGGTGAAAAAACTATAAGCAGAAAGCAGTATCCGTATGTCATAAAGCATGAGAATGTGTTGTAATCACTGTTATTATTGTTGCTATTTCTCAATAGAATAGACATAGTCTCTGATAAGAAACTGAGGGATATAAAGCAAACTAAAAACTGAACAAGTAGACTAACATGTTAAGATACATGGAACTTTCAAATTGAGATGGTGTAATCAGCTGTGCACAGGATTCCTTGTCTTGTATCTAATTTCGTATTTCTCTCATGGCCAATGGCTGTTCACTTATGTCTGCAGTGCATAAGAATAAATTCCATAGGTTACTTAATGTGAGAATGTATAACTTTTAGAAAGCGTTTGTGAGAGGCGGGGTAGTAATAAAGTTCAGCACCTCGTAGGAACTCCTTCCTCCAGGCCACTTCTGTCTGCCATTAGCCACCCTAAAAGCCAAGGGCTTGTTTTTCTTTAATTAGCTCCATCATAGTAAAGAAGGAATTCCTAAAGAAACTAAGATTGAGATTCTGCTTCAGGTACTTAGTCTCCTGGAAGAAGGACAGTAACGGATCACCAGCCCTGGGATGGGGAGCTTCTTTTTTTCATGTAGGAGAATAGGAAGCAGGGCACCCAAAATGCAGAGCAGAGAGCATCTTCCTTCTTCCTTGTGCCTCAATTTATGAGTGAAATTCAACAGTAATACACATGTGAGCCTTGAGCATCCAGCTGTTATTTAATCTCCTTTTTCCTTTCCAAGGAATTGTTACGGTGCTATCAATGGTAAAGGCTTACTAAATATTTAGAGAATGGGTTTTGCATAAAACTTTGAATTACTTAAAGATATACCGAAAAGGAAGTCATTTGTGAACTTGTACACTTTATCATTAGTTTAAAATTATGAGCCATAATACTTTAGTTTCTTATCATGATCAGTAGGTCACATTGGCACAGTTCAGAGACTCTGGTATAGAATAGAGTACATCAGAAAGATACCAGTGTCAGGATAGGGATTAAAGCAGAGGCTCCAAGGACAAACCAGGAGGACAAGGAGAACAGGTGTTGGAACCAAGGAAAGTAGTTACAAGAATGAAACAAAAGCTGTTTTATGCTTGGTTGCCTTGATTTTCTACCTGTTGTATTGAAGCAGTTTCCCAACTGGGTTCTGAAACTTTGAGGTTCTAGGGAGAGCTAAGAGACTAATTCAGTGTATATGTAGTAGAAAACCAGAGCTGCCTCATACTGGTAAGTGAGAGATGTGTGTGTACTTTCTTTCTAAATCTGGATTCTATGACCTCGTGTTAGTGGCTTTAAATTGGCCATAGCTGGACTATTCACACCAGAAATCACCAAATACTTCATATTAGAGACATCAGCCAGTTGTTAACCATATACTAGCACACCACTGGATAAAGTTTCAGGCACCTTATCAATAAAAGATTACATTTAACAACAAAAAGTGGCAAAAGAAACTTGGTGTATGAATTGCCTATTTTCTTTGTTATTATTACAGTTTGCAGGTATTTGATGTCTAATATATCTATAGTCAGTGTGTTCATATTTAATTAGCAACCCTAAGAGACA
This sequence comes from Pteropus alecto, assembly GCF_000325575.1. NCBI lineage: Eukaryota > Metazoa > Chordata > Mammalia > Chiroptera > Pteropodidae > Pteropus > Pteropus alecto. Next base: position 4,086,248 of record NW_006431210.1, read on the forward strand.
GCAAAGAAAGAGAGTTTCTAGGAGCTTATACATTCAAGATAAATGTTTGATAAAGAACTAAAAAGATTCATGCTCCCTACTCAAAAGTAAAACATTTATATGTATATTTTTTACTGATTTCATGTGGGTTTTTGTTTAACTCAGTGCATTTCAAACTTTAATGTGCATACAGATCATCTAGAGATCTTGTAAATGCATATCCTGATTCTGTAGATTTGGGATGGGCCTGAGATTATGCATTTCTAACAAGATCCTCGGTGATGCTGATGGTGCTGGTCTATAGACTATATTTTGACTAGCAAAGATTTAGCTATTGTGGTAATTAGATAAAAGTAAATAAACAAAAAGGCAAACAAATGTATTTTTTTTAAAAAATCTAGTTTCTAAGAAAGTAAACTGCATAGAAGAAAAAAATATGTTTTATCCTTGCATTGAATCTGGGCTATTGGCACTTTTTTTTTTTTTTTTGGCAGATGTTTGTTGAGTTCACACAATACAGTAGAAGACTAAATGAGCTGGAAACATTAGAGATCCCAATTATACAACTCACTGACTACCCATAAGCCTGAACAATGCAAAGCATTCTGCGTGCTTTACTCATTTAACTTCATTTAAACCCTTCTTGGCATTCAAGTTGCATTAATGTGATAACTCTTGTGTAGCAATTAACAAACTGTGGCAATTGTGAACATTTCTAGAGTTTGTCATATTGAATGGGAGCAGGCTACGGGCATCTAATTCTTAACTCATTTTCTAGGGTTGATTTGGCTTTATAGATGATTTATAATTTTTTTTCTATTTTCCTTTGCCAAAGTGAGTTATGGCCATATCTTTCCATGAGACATTTAGTTTTGGAAGTCATTTCTAATGAATGACTTTTAAGCTGTTTCTTCTTTTTTGCTCTCTTAGTTGGAGAGCTCATTGAATCTTCAATAAGATAATCACATTGTACCCACACAAATGCACACCCGACACTTCCACAAAGGTCACAGAAGCTGAGTGTTCTCCATTGCCCTGGGTCTTGTAAGCTAAAGCATATTGAAAGGCAAATGGTGAGCTGCATAATACCGTATCCAGTGCTAACAATACTGGATATTGTGTCTATTTCAAGGGCTCAGAATTGAGTGTGTGGCTGTAGGAAAGCTTGAGGAAGAGAAAAAGGTTTCCTTTCTAACTTGGAGGGTAGAGAGTATATTACCCAGAAGAGAAGCAGATGGTTTTCCAGCCCTGAAATGCAGCATTGTTTTCATAACAACCCAACTGGTGTTCGGAAGTCTGATTTAAAGGAACTGACTGACTACCTTCAGGCATTGGAAAGTGCTCATAGATTTACTGTTTCCTATCACTAGGAAAGCAGGGCATGGACTTCCTTCCTTTGTACAAGTATACATTACAGTGTTCTGCACAAATTAAGGCTGTCCTGCAGAAAACCAAGTGTAGGAATGTACTAATTTTCCAGCTAAATGTATAAGTGGGCCTAGATTATGGATGCAAGAATAATTTCCTTGTAAGGTAACTTGACTTGCATTGCAAATGGGTTGGCTCTGGCAGGTTCTCAAATCAAGTAACCTTTTATTATAGCAAAATAAGTCTCTATCCCAAGCTCTGTGATCTGGTAATCATTCATGGCTGAAATTTTCTTCCTTACTATTTACCATTTTTCATCATGCTATGTTAAAACCATTTAGTATGTTGTTATTTTTTTAACATTGCTCTTGGTAGGACAAATGAGTAGCCTATATGTATAATCAGGAATTCTGAGTAAAATGCATTTTTCTAAAGCATGTATAAGGAAGCCACACAAATATTCTTAAAGAAAACTAGAAAGAAAGAAAGAAAGAAACAAACAAACAAACAACCAGAAACAAACAAAAAGAAAGAAAAAGAGAAAGAAACAGTGGGAGAGGAGAGATGAGGAGGAAAATAGAAAGAAGGGAAAATGGAAAGAAAGACAATGTATATTGTGTTATATACAATGAGAAATGAATTTTTCAAGCTTTCAGATGAAGTATGGCTTTTTGATTCTATTATTTTACTAAACATTGTTACTTTATTGATACTTCCCAAAGACAAAGTTCAGCTTTATGATTTAGTAAATGACCAACTCCATATATCAGATACCACTGTAAGTTGTATATTAAGTATGCCTAGGTAGCACTTGCTTACTATTCAGTTAAAACTGGTTACACACACACACACACAAGGTGGTGTGTAAAATTTGTATAAACAGGGGAAATCAACTGATTTCAGAGAAATCTCTAAGTATTACTGAGCTCTGAACCAAATTGTTCATAGAACTAGTATGTTGTTATCACTCTAATTGTTCTCATGGTAAATTTTAGCTCAGCAACTTATTTTGTGATACTGTTGTGCATCAAGGATCACCACTGTTGCATAATGGAAAATAATAAAAATCATTGCTGTTAATGTAAATACAGATCAAAATATAAGCATATTTTTTCTTGGCGTTCGAGGATGTTTCATAGGGAACTTAATGGTCTTAGATTCATTATGCACCAAATCAGAACAATAAATAGAGATGGATAGCTAAGTATAGTTTGAACAATGGCTCTTGGGAAACTATCAAGATTGTGGTTTGTGTCTTAAGTGCTAAGTGCCTCTTTCTGTATCTTGGGCTACCGAATAATCTAGCAAGAAGAATTTGTTCATCAATGGATAGGACCGGTTTGGGCATAGTTTATGAACTCAACACAGAGAGGCCTGATTTGTACCTTGATTGAGTGCAAATATTGAGTCCTTGTAGCCAGTTCATAGTGCTTGTTTTGACCTCACGCTTGTCACTTGGCTACCAAGAGTTTTTTTTTTTTTTCTTAGTAACTTTTATTTTTATTTTTTTTCTAAAAGTGAGGCAATGGTGATAGAAGTCTTTTATTTTTAAGCTTAGCAAAAAATGAAAAACCTTTCATATGAGGTTTTTCCGTTAGCACAGAAAGATCATTTTCCTCTATTTCCTGGTGGCATTACGTGTGTCACCTCTATTATAAGAATGTATTCAAATCAAAATTAACTCTTTAAACTTCAGAATTTCTCATACCAGTTCTTTCTGCCTTAGTGGTAAAAAAAAAAAAAAAAAAGACTGTTTTTATCTCTCATTACTGATCTTCAAAAGAACACAAACTAGGGTACGTAGCCTCTGTTTCCTTAACAGAAAAAAAAAAAGTGTCAACCTTTAGTTTTCAATTCTGATTCAGAAAGAGTTTTACATTAGCTTGAGTCCTTTTGTTGGCTCTGACCAAAGGAACAGGCAGCTGCTAGTCCCCAAAATCATTCAGGCCCATCATTATAGCCAAAGGCATTTTAAAAATAAACTTTTAATTTTAGAATAGTTTTAGATTTACAGAAAAGTTTTAAAGCTTTTTTTATAGTCCTGGGGTTGAATATTCAATCTTTTACAAAGTAAACATCATACTGGCAATATGTTATGTAAAGTTCTTAGAGGTTTTCCTTTTAATGATTTGTTATGTTAAATGACTCAGCTGCTATGAGCCCACTTGGCTCCCATAGTTATATAAAAGGCATTGTTAATGGAACACGAGATATTGAACCATCAGCATAAAGGTGACAGTTCTATGAATATGTCAGTAGCTACTCTATCTTTACGATATTAAAAATTTTTTGTATATTTCATCTAGAAAATTATGGGAATACCTATTTTGAAATAATGATTTAGTAAGAAATGTTAATAACTTTCAGCCTTTATTATACCTTTATGAAATAGTTACCATTAAAAAAATAAAACTCTCAAAACTCTTAATATAATATTATTTATAGATTAATTTTTATAGTATAAAAAGCAAACCCGACTTCTCTGGATAATATGACTCCTGGTTCTCCTTGCTTACATAACTATAAATTCTGAAAATAATCTAAGAGACAACCAAAGAAGAAGTCTGAAAAGTAACATGACAAGAAGCCAAACTGATTAGGGACCATAAGGCTGGAGAAATAGTATAGGGGCAGGACATCTTATCACCATCCACTCAACAGCAGAAGAAAACCGTGGGACTTGTGCCTCCTCCTCCCAAATCTGGCAACAGAAGGTGGTCCAGTTGTCTCATTTCTTCCTTGGACTGACAACACCAGGCAAGTTTTGGATCTATCAGGAGTCCTGCTGACGATTAGCAGCCAAAGAGAAGTACTGTCTTTCTCCACTGGGCATTAGACTCCCTTCTCCACCTAGTGACAGAAGGCAGCTGGGTAGTTCCAACAGGACAGATCCTGACATGACAAGTGCCCAGTTCAGGATCTCTCTTCTTCTCCATGAGCTGGAAAAAGCCTTCTGTCATCCAGAGACACTTGGCAGCCAAGTGGCACCAGTGGAGGTGTGGTGGGGGTGGGCAGTAAGCTGCCACAGCAAGTTCTTGGCCTAGAAATCATTCTCAGCTTTCTGTGGACTGGAGAATCCCTCCCTACACCTAGAGACATTGAACAGTAAGCTGACATGAATGGGGGGCCCACCACACATACTGAGCCTGGGATATACTCTGTACTCCCATTCACCACCTATGGGCACCAGATTTCCTGGCTGAGTGAGCTCCTTCTGGCCCCTCAGGATGCATCATCAGAGATCACTGGAAGTTCCAGAGGGACCCAATTGGACCAAGAGAGCAACACAAAGTTTCAGAAAATGAAATTGTCTTTGGAGTCAAAGCACACAAAAATAGGCCAGGACCTGTGTACTAAGCCTAAACAGATACTGCTTGCTAAATAAATGATTTAAATAGAACTCAGAGCCTCTCTATGTTATACTCAAATATTCAGGGTGTAACAGAAAATAACCCAATATATAGTGATTTAACATGAATAAGAAAAACAGTCAATTGACACCAATAATAAGATGAATCAGATGTTGGAATTACTTAACAAGGATTTCAAAGCAGCCATCACAAAAGTGCTTCAACCAGGAATTACAAATGCTCTTGAAATAAGTGGTAGAAAACAGAAAAAACAAAATGGAGCAATCACAGCAAGAAATAGAAGTTATAAAAAAATGGAAATTTAAAAACTGAAAGATACAATAACAGATTAAAATCTCAAAGAATGTGCTCACTAGTAGAGATGACAGAGGAGTTAGTGAACTTGAGGACAAATCAATAAAATTTACGCACTGAGGGATCTGTGAGATGATAAAAACAGATCCAACATTCATATTGATCTCACAGAAAAAGGGGAAGAGAGTGGGGCTGAAAAAGCATATGAAGAAATAATGGCTGAAACCTTATCGGATTTGGCAAAAGACATAAGCCTACAGATTTATAAAGTTAACAACCCCAAATAAGAAAAAATCCAGAGAAATCCGTGCTATGATATGTGATTATTAAATTAAGGAAAATTAAGGAAAGAAAGTCTTGAGGCAATGTGAGACAAATAGTATGTCACCTATAGGTAAACACCAATTCAAATAATAGCAGCTTTCTCATTTAAAGCTATGGAGACCAGAAAGACATGACACAACATTTTTCAAGTGCTAAAAGTAAAGAACTGCAAATTCTTTGGTTGGCGAAACTATCCTTCAGGAAGGAAGGGAAGATAGAGATATTTGAAAATAAAGAAAAATTAAGAGAATTTTTCATTAGCACAACTACCCTTAATATATGACTAAAGGAATTTTTTTTTAAATGATGGAAATGATTAATAGAGAAATCTTGGAGCATTAGGAAGAAAGAAAGAATAATGAAAAGAGCAGAAATATGGGTAAATACAATAGATTATTCTTTTCCTCATAAGTATTCTAAAGCATCTTTGGTCATTGAAACAAAAAAAATTAGTACTACCCGTTACTCAAGACTGTCATTTGAAAGTGGGGAAGGTAAGGGGACCTCAATGAAAGCTAGCTTCCAGTAGTAAAATGTTGATACCAGTAGATTGTGATTGTATATATGTCCCAGAGAAACTAAAAAGAAATTATACAAAGTGATACACTCAACACTATAAATAAATATAAAATGAAAAAATGTTAAAAAACCCATTAAGAAGGCAAATTGAGTGGGAAAAAAAATGCAATCTCAAAGGTTATATACTGTATGGTTCTGCTTATATAACATTCTTGAAACGATAAAATTATAGTGATGAACAGATAAGGTGGTCCAGGGTTTAAAGACTAGAGTATGAGTGGGAACGAAATGGGAGCAGTTATAAAAGAGCAACATGAGGGATCCTTATGGTGATAGAACAGAGATTTCTCTGCATTATTTGTTACAAGTGTAGGTGAATTTACAATTAATTCCAAATTAAAAGTAGAATTTTTAAAAATGTAAAAAAAAGCACACAATTCTTGAGAAAATGCTTTACATAAAATTTAATTCTTCAGATAAGGCATTGGTAGTTTTCAAGAATTTTTAAAATTATTACAAAAAGCAAGTTTTAATGCATTATATACATTAAGAAGCCATTTATGTTATGTCTAAATAAATAACAAAATTTCATATATTGTTATGCATATATACATAAGCAAAGTATCGAGATGTAGGTATTCGTATGATACCTTTAAGGAAAGGAGAGAAACAGATGATATGATGAAGGCTTGGTTGTATTTGTAAATTTTTTTCTTTTACAAAAAAATAATAAAATTGTAAGAAAAAGAGTAAAATATTTTTTGTTAACTCTCTTACATGGTCCATGTTATATATTTTTGTCAGAAATTTTTCAAGATTAGAAACTGCTTCCAAGGTACACAAATTAATAAGTTCGATATTTTATTTTGTTATTGTAAGCTTGGTTAGACAGTCAACATAATTGAACCATTTTGGTTTTTTAAAATCAACTTTAGTTAAAAACAAATTTCATTTTATTTTTGCTACATGACATAATTCCAATGGAAAAAATATTTCAACTAGAACTACATCAAGTACCTCAGGAGTATAATGTTTTTTTTTCTATATTATAATGGAATTAGATTAGTTAGAAGAAAATTAATTCTAAAGAAATGTGAAACTAGGGAACTTGAATCAATCCCTCATTTAGCGTGCACATTCAGCTTTCTAGCAGGATTTGAGGCAAATTATAAATTGAACAAAACAACTCACAAAATAGTACAATTCAAGATGAAAAGCAACTGATATATAAAGGTAATAAAGAGATTAAGTAAAGAAACACAGCTCTGAAAAAAGTAATTACTTTTATTGAGTACTGTATTTGGATCTATGTCTCTAGATGGCTAAACTAAAAATCTATTAGATTGCAGTTATTTGTTGCCAAATGGGATTAGTTTACTGCATTGTTAATATAATTTATCCTTGAAATTTCACTCATTTGGCATTTAAAGTGTATGAAGTAGTAATTCTAGCCCAGAATGTCCCCGCCTTTTTTTTCTTCCCTTCTTTCTTCAACTCATAGTTATTCTGCTCCAAGTCAACTGCCGCCAATCAAGTAGGATATTCAGTCTCAGCCCTTTTGGGGGTTCTGTCCCAAGATTGTAAGATTTTACAAGTCTTCTGGCCTCTTGGGTTCTAGAAAAGTTGGGAAAGGACTGGGTCTTTTGTTGGTGATGTTCAGCAGATTTATCCCAGAAGTCTTGTCCCTTTGAGCTTGAAAGTTCCTGTCGCCTGCTGCAGTAATCCCAGAGATCCCTCTCATTGTTGTGTTCCCCATAGTCTGCAACACGGAGTCCACAGCCATTCCCTCCATCTCTGTCCTATGTGCAAGGGGACACTTGTCCTACTTCCTCCCAGACTATATTCAAGCTGCCCCAAGCCGAACTGCATTGACTTCCACCATTCATTGTGTCCCTCCACGACCCGCTTCAGCAAGCATAACTTCACACAGTGAGCCTTGGCAAAGTCTATCTTTTCTGGAGTGAGGATGGAGAAAGGAAATTCTACCAACTTTTTTTTTTTCCTTGATACAATTACAAAGGTAATTTTCCATACCAAAGTTGAGGAGAGTGACAAAACTGTACTGATATGGAAGCCGTCTCAAGACAGTATGAGACAACTGGTTAATACAGTTCTATTAAAAAAAAAACAAAAACAATTTTGCAGTGATCTGTGGACAAACAAATTACAAACTTTTCATATAGACTGAAAGGGTTATTTCAGGGAAGTTTATTGGATCAATTTAAACTATGGTTTTATTTTTATTTATTTATTTTTAAACAATGGTTTTAAAAATGGAAAAACAAAAAATCTCTTCCTCTCAATGTGCAGGAGGAAGACAGGAGAGGGGGAAGCATACTCATTAACAAGGGGACAGAAACTAAATGAGTTTTAATTCTGAAATAGATATATGAGAGAGAATAGTACTTTATTCAGAAAAATGAGGATATTCAGTATTGACAGCTGGACAGTGATAAAGAGCAAGCTAAAAAGAATAGAGGGAAGAGGCATGAGATTAAAATTTGAATTTCCAGGTTGAAGTGGGACGAAATAAATCCATTGTAATAAGACTTTCTTGAATATTGATACTTCTATTTGCATTGAGAGCATAGATAACGGCTGTCAAAGTCTCACATGTTTCTGAGGATTCTCTTGAATGGAATTGGAGACCTCTGTTAAAGCTATGCTCTTGCCTTGGGAGAAACTTATTCCTTTTCCCAGGAAGCAACTAAGACAAAGGGCATCCAATGGAGGGGTAGCTTTGCACTAGCCAGACAGTTTCATCATAACTGAGTTTTTGCATGTCGATACATTTAAACAATATCATTTGGTGACTGGACTTGTCTACAAAGAGAAAAAAAAATCAGTTAATTGCATCTGCCATTGTCTGTAGCAGAGGTCAGTAAACCTTCTCTGTAGCTGTCCAGATAATATATATTTCAAGATTTACAGGGCACGGGGTCTCTGTTGCAACTATTAACTCTGCTGCTATAGCACAAAAGCAGCCGTAGACAATCCATAAACAGAAAGGTGTGGCTGCTTTCCAGTGAAGCTTTACTGACAAAAATGAGCAGCTGCAGGATTTGGCCCATGGACCACAGTTTTCTGACATCTGGCCTAAAATATCTTAGAGCCTGGGATATGACCCATTGTTATTGTTCTAGAAACTGTTTATGAGGGATGCTGTGAAAAAGATGTAGGTTCAGAAGCTTGGGAAATAAAAGTTGTTGCTTGAATTAACGTTTATAAAAAAGGATATTAGTTGATAGGTTTGCCAGCGGGCTTCCACACAAGTACAGTTCTTGAGGATTACGAATACTTTATCCAACCCCGTGCTTTTAAAAACTAAAGTACTTAACAGTGTGGACTTTGCCCATTGCATGCATAGCATATATTTTTGGGCAATCACACATTAAAAATAACATCTCTGTCACTTATTTCTTGTCCTTTTCTGTCCTCAGATTCTAAAATGTGTTTTATTCTGTTTTCTTTTTCATAAAAAAATCTTTTGAATTCATTACAAGACACAATGAAAATTGAATTGGGTAAGAGGCAATAAATTAGTATCAAAAGTAGAACTAATTAAGAAATTTAATGCAGGAGAGTTAGAATGTGGAACTGTCTAAGGGTCAAATTTTTAAATGATGAAAAACTTATTCATGCGCATATACATTTATTTAAATGATTTATGAAAATCCTGCTGTGTGCTAGTTTTTGTGATAGGTACTATTAAGGGCATACAAAGTATGAAAATAAGTCAGGATTCTCTCGCTTGACAGAGAACACAGACAAAATTTCATTGCTTATAGGTGAAACTGGTAAATGTAAAGCAATATTTGCACAAGTTAGTTTCTTTTTATATAAAGGCCGGGCATTTCAGCTGCTGGCCTAGGGGAGTTCAGCCCAAAATGATTTAACCAAGCTTTGTGGTTGAAAAATGAACTTCTTTTCTTATGCCATTGAAACCAGTTGGTGAATATCCTACGAAGGCCTCCAAACTCTCCGTTTCCCCAAACTTCCTTCTGCTGCCTTTGAAAGCCCACATCATTCTGCTACAGTTAAGCTACACACTTAGTCTTCATTCTACATTTTTCTTTCACTGAGACAAACATCCTTGGAAATCTAGACTAAAAGAAATTAGTCCTCTATAGCTTTTAAAGTGTTTTTATGGGGAAATGGAATAGTCAATTGATTCTATGCAGCTTAAATAGACCGTTTGGCAATCTTAACAGTATGTGGATGGCAAATCTACCTATTTTTCACTTTTAAATAATTGTCAGGAAGCAGAAAACGGCATCATGGAAGTATGACGTCATTTGTCTTGGGTTCATTGTGCATGGCTTAAAAAAAAACTTCAAACATAAAATTTACTTTTTTATTTTCCAAAGAACATGTCAAATTGATGTCCTTCCACTGCTTCTGAGGTGGAGACCAGAGACGAGGTGGTAGTAAGATTTGGGAATACAGATTAAAATTCTAACCTCTCCAGCACTTCAGAATGTGATCTTATTTGGGAACAGGGTCTTTCCAGAAGTAATCAAGTCAAAATGAAATCATAAGGGTGGACTCTAATCTGCTATGACTGGTGCTCTTATAAAAAGTGCACATTTGAACACAGACAGGCACAGAGGAAACACTGTGTGAAGAGACACAGGGTGAACATCACGTAAAGACGAAGGCTGAGATTAGATTAAGATGATGAATCTACACATCAAGGAATATCATAAATTGCTAGCAAACCACCAGATGCTAGGAGATAAGCATGGAACAGGTTGTCCCCTCACAGTTCTCAGAAGGAACACCAACACCTGCTAACACCTTGATCTCAAACTTCTAGCACGCCGAGCTGGGAGACAGTACATTTCTGTGATAACCACTCAGTTAGAGGTACTTTGTTATAGCAGCCTTAGGAAACACAGAGCACAGGAGTGAGAGAGAGGTCAAAGATAATGTATGAGCCAAGGATATATGTTGATATGTATAATTCGGTGTAATTTTAAAAGATCGAGATTTACATTTTGACAAGAACGCCGAGTTTGTTTTCAAATTTCAAAGGATCACTTAAGATGTTGGAGACATGAATGAAGGACTGAATCTCATCTTAGGTGAATATCAGTCTATTCTGGCCCTGGCTGTGATGAATGTATCTCGTATCTGGTCCTTGGTCATCGATCCCTGCAGACCACTGCCTTAGCATTTTTTTTTTTTCTAACAAGGCCTCTGCATGTCCAGGTCTGACAGCAACTTTCTCTACTCTCTGAGTTGCAAAGAATAGTTGATTTTTTTTTTCAGTCCACTTTTGGGTTATGGACAACTGATTAGGGCTGGCTGTCTGGAGTCTTTTAGCCCTTCTTTAAAATGTGAAGATGTGTGGACCTCATTTAAATGCTAAGGACACAAAGTTTGGTCACATGGGAACTGTTTCAGAATGTTGCCTGGACTCACCAAACTTTGTCCTGCATTTTGTCTTTGAGATTTCTTTGTGTGTGTGTGTGTGTGTGTGTGTGTGTGTGTATGGAAGGGGGCTCTGTAGTCTTACTGCTTTCCCGAGATCTACTTGGTTGTACACCTATATGAGATTTCTAGATTTTTTATATCACTTCTCGTTTTTAGAATTTGGAGACTTGAATGAGCCAATAGGGAGTTTTCTGCAGGTTTCAGGGATTAGGCTCTTTTTGAGGTGAGGGTACATTGACCAATATCTAAATTCTTAGCTTTCCCAATATCTAAATTCATTTCTTCCTCCCATTTTAGGGACCTTCATCCAAACTGTGGGTGAATAATTTTGATCTTAAATATATAATCTACCAAAACTAATGCATATTTGCCCTGATAAAGGCTATTAAAATGCAAAAGCAAATAATTTGAGTTTTCTATTCTTTGCCTCCTGCTGCTCATTCATTCTCTGAGACTTAGGCATAGAACATTATAGCAACCGTCTGAACAAAAGGAAGGTTGTTGGATAATATGAAACACTAGTACTTTAAGCATTAGAGAAAGGTGATAGGGGTAATTTGGACCAGTCATCCTACTGAGGAACGACCAAAACATTAGATGAAATATATTTTAAAATTCTTAAAAGCATCAGAGAACTAAGAATATAGTAAGAAAAGACTGTACCAAAATCTTGAAGAGGACAAACACCCAGCATAAACATTCTTTTTTAAGCCCAACATGGAACTTTTATAAAAAATGACCATAAATGGATCAAAAAGTAGGTCTTATCAAATATCAAATGACTACAATCATATATTTTCTGATGATATTTTGATAGAAATCAATAGCATAAAAATTACAAAAAAAATCCATGTCTGAAAATTAAGAAAGTCTTCTTTTTTGTGTTATGACTTTCACATCTCAATTTTTCTTCTTTCAGAGTTTCTAATTGTCTTTGGTTTTTGTTGATATTGATTAAAAACTTATCGTCAAGTTAATCTGGAATTTTAATCATGTCTTATATCACTGAGTTTCTGTTTGTTTTTTTTTCCCCCCCCAGAGATTACTTTAAAAACACTTTGTCTTCCTCCTCCTTCAGGACTGGATGCTCTCTAAGCCTGCTACATAGCTGTTATCCTGAGAATTTCCTTGACTGTCCTGGGTTACACCGTTATTTCCTGAAACTTGATCCTTTTTTTTCTTGTATTTTTATTCGTTTTTGCTAAAGATATCTTTATGCAACTCCCCTGAAAACACACAGTAAATTTTCTGAGTTTCTATATGTTTAAAAGAGATTTTGTTCTGCTGTCACATTTGATTGATAATTTGGCAAATTATAGAATTCTAGGATTAAAATAATATTTTTGGTGACTTTGAAGGCATTGCTTCATTTTCCTCTCATATCAAGAAAGGCAGGTGAAAAATTCTGCTAAGTGTCTGATTCTTTTATAGGTAACCTGCATATTTACTTGGAATGCTCTTTTCTTTATAGACATTTTTAGAATTTCCTTGTTATCCTTGAAGTTTCAAGTTTATGAGCATTGTTTTTCCAAGTCTAGTACATTTTTTAAATCCTTTTCTTAGCACTTCTTAGGCCTTTTTAACCTGAAAATACATTTTTTTTTCCTACACTTTAAGAATTTTTTTTTTCTGTGATAATTTCCTCTCCTTCATATTTTGTTATCCTGTTCTTACTTGAATAACCTCCTGGCAATTTAATACCAGGACTTCTGATTACTTCTCCATGTCTCATATATTTTCTTTCATGTGTTTCACCTCTTGAAAATAGTAAAGAGCAAGGATTCTGGAACCAGATTCACAATATTTGAATCTGAGATATGACTTTTCCTACATATTAAACCAATTAGTGATTGTTTTCTTATCTGTAAATTGAAAATAATAATAGAATCTGCTTGATAGATTACATATCTATAGAGGATTAAGTGAATTAATATATACATGTTTAAAATGGTTCCTGGCACATGCAAGTATTCACCAATGATAGCTTTTATTATTTCTCTTTTTCTAATTATTTTCTGATATAGCTATTTGATTTTATCATCCTGCTACTCCACTGAATTTTTTAAATTGCTTTTTAATCTTGGAGAATGCTTTCATATTCCCTGATTTTTGTTTTCTTTTTGATTTTTGTTTTCTCAGATGTATGATACCTTCTCAAATTTCTAAGAGTATGCTGAATACTTTTTTTTGTTGTTGTTATTATCTTTAATTTCCTGAATCACATGTTTACCTAGGGGTAAATTTGATCTTTCTCCTTCGTTCTATTTGATTTCCTCACATGGCTGATAATCTTGCTTGCTTTTTCATGTTTAAGAATGAAGGACAGTGTAAGTATTATGGGTTTTGTTTGTTGAGTAATTTCATGCATTCACAGTGGCCTCTTTCACATGCGGAGAATCTGAACGCTTGGGTGGACAGGGTGCATAAGAGATCAGACTTGAATTCAGGATAAGCATAGTCCAAACAGAAAAAGAGAGCTTTATTTATGGTATTGACAATAATTCTAGAAATTGTACATTTCTGGGGGGTAGAAGAACCTCTGCATTTTTCTTCTTAGGGATTAGAGCTCAGTTGCTTGTTTTTAAGTGGACGGAGGATGAAATTAGGAGTAATTGGCACTGTTAGTTCATAGCGAGGTCTTTGTTTAATTCTCCTATCTTTATTTCAAAAATTTACTTTGCTTTTTCTATTACCTTTAAGCTCAGAATCTCCAGAGCCTTGATTATCAGAGCACCAAGTACTATGTGAAGAACTGTTCCTAATGGTAGGAGTCAACAAACTGTAGCCATGTTTTGCTGAAGTTTTATTGGAACACACCCACATCCATTCTTTTTGGTCTTGACGATGTCTGTTTTGTGCTACAACATAATTTTGTATTTCTGACATAGACTGCATGGTCTAAAAGCCTACAATATTTAGTATTTGACCCTTGAGAGAAAAGGGTTGCTGGCAGGTCCCTGCTTTACTAATTCATCTATTTTATAACTTTCTGAAATTTGTTAACATCTCTTATCTAATGACTGCTTCCCTTTCCATGTTCTTTATAAGTTTTTTTTTTCTTATACATTTATGCTTTTTATCTCAATGTATTTCATGAAAGACATGAGATATATGTAGGTTTTCTGTTGGACATATTGAACTAGAAGCCTATTTACTTTCATCTTAAGTTCATTGAGTATATTATTTTTAATCATTTCTACTTTCTAATTCTGTAACTTTGACTTAAATGTCTTGTTTCTGTTATTTTGTAAAGTTAACTGCCTTACTTTTTTCTCTCTCTCTGTTTTCACTAATACCCCATTTATTTTTTGTCTTTCTTTCCTTTAGAGCCATGACTTTCCTTAATTAAAGATTAGTTTCTAGATTGCTTATATCCGTCGTTTTCACATACTGGCCATTTGAAGCACTTGTAGCATGTTTGCTATAAAATTAGGAGGAAAGAAAATCAGTCTGCTTATACTTTTATATCTGTGTGTATCTTCAGGAGGACATAAAGATTTTATCAAATAACTGGCTGGTTTTTTTTCCCTCTAAATAACGCATTTAATCCTATTAAGGAATCATATGGCTAGCTGATTAAGAAATAACCAATTTTTGGAACAAAGTCAAATTTGTAGGTTTTTCTTTTTCTAGTCAACTAGGTTTGTATGTATGAGAGTCACAGATAAGCCAACTGTGCTCTTTATCTGTTATGGAGAAAGTTTCTGGTGGCGCAGTTTATTGAATGTATTGCATTATACAGTTTGAAGATAATAGTAAATTTCCCTGCTACCTCTCTCTATTGCTATCATTATTATCTCTGAATAATTAGGAGATGTGTACTCACTGCCCTCATGTCATAGAAATGAGGTAAAGGTGAATCAGACAGTTGTCTGCAACATGCTTCTAGGTGTCAAAAGGATGTTCTTTGTTAATAACGACATATTGTAAAAGGCATTCTATCTTTTATTCCCTGTTTCATTCAACTTGATTATATAAATGGGCATGAGAACCCTTTTCTCATTGCTATTCTTCAGGTATTCTTGGGCCTTATACCAAGCCCACATTTTGCAGAGATTCACAACTCCCAAATTCACTGATGCTTGTACTGGAGCTTTGAGAGTAGAGCTATTGAAATTTAGATGACAAGCTGTGATGAATCCATGGTTAACTTGGAATTCATTAAAACCAGAAATAAGCTTGACATCATGACAACAATAGCCAAAATTTAAGTTAAAACTTATATAAATTAGTCATTTCTTATAATTAAAAAAATATACCCATTAGGGGTCATCAATTCCTAAGAGAATGAAATGAGAATGAATGGGAAACGGGAAACCTGGCTTAACAGATCTGTTCTTGTTATAATTTAGGCTTGAAGATTTTGCAATGATTGAAGTCTACGCCATCCCACTCACTGTACCTCTTGTAAGATGTACTCAACAGTATATCTTTCAATCTTCATTTGAATAACCACAACTTTCTTTTCACTTGGAAAGATTTTTGCGTGAGTCTGTTTGCATACTGTTATATGTGGGCAGATACAATTAACTTTAGTGCTGAGAAAAACTAGAGGTATAAAAAAGTTTTCATCATTTGGTCACCATGTAGATATTTACATAATTTAATCACATAAACTAATTAAATGTCAGGCCATTTGTAATACAGAAATCAAGCAATGACCATAGGTCATCAGATGTAGTAATTAGATATGCATGTATAATCACATTAGAATCATATTAAGAAAAAAGCAACATCAAGACAGGTCATTTCTTTGTCCCTAATTACTTTTTTATAGTTTTGAGTTGATTTATTGGCACCATTAGAAGCTGCATAAATGTGTAAGTGTGTGTATATGTATCTGTGTGTGTTTTAATTGGGTTTATTATATGTCAAGTCAATTTTCAAATGAATCTTTTTGATGTTTGTGGGAGAGTTAGTTTAGAAGTTAATGAGAAGGATAAACAAATAGCATATTTTAACCCTGTGTTGAGCATACTGCTTTTCGATTCTGCTATAGCTAAGAGAGCTAGGAAATTTAATTTTCAATATATTGCCCAGGTTTTAAAACATTTGCATCAAACCTTTTTTGGATCAAAAATATATATAAACATAATTATTATTAATAGTAAGCTAAAATATTTGTTTTGTAAATAAGGCAAAAATGTCACAATCTTTTATTAATAGTAATCATTTGTTCTAAGCAAATATGAGATGTAACTAGTGGCAATTTAGTTCTTATAGCCCTTATAAAATATAAAGTGAAGCAATCCTTTTTATTTTTAAACATGACACTTCTTTTAGACTTACTTAAGGGTTTGCTTTGGTTGAATTTGGGAGAATTTTGTGTTTGCTTGTTTAATATGTGTGAAGGAAAACAGCCATAGGTAATGGAACTCTCAAGGAGACAGTTGACTTCAATAAGCTGGTCTGGTTCTGTAACAGTAGGAGACCATTATTAAACTAGTTTTCAGGGACAAGGATGACACCTTCATTTTAAGCTTTCCACATTAATAAGAAAGAGGCTCTCTTTATCATGGAGATGGATTTGACTGGCAGGCATTTTATGACCAAATTTACATTATAGCAACGTGTATCGTAAAGATTTTCTAAGCAATTTAGACAGATAATTTTTTTATAAGCCTGAAAGTCAGAGATAGGTAATAGGTTTTGAAAGTAAGTATCTGCTTTGAATTAATGATTAAAAAATGCAGAAATATGTAACATATCTATAAATTTAGTACTATAAAAAATAAGCAAGCATTACATACCAGAACTTTAAATAAAATAGAAGTATACAAGAAAGCCAAGAAAATTTAAGAAATTTTGAAAAGTAATGAATACTGAGTAAATAATCTTAACAAATGTTAAAACATATTTTAAAACTAATATTTAGAATAATTTATAACCATGAATGACTATATGATATAATGTAATGGAAGGAATAAAATAGAGTTTCTAGGAATAGACCCAAATATTTATGGAAATTTAGCATTTATTAAAGTTGTATTTTAGATCACTGGGAAACGCATTTGTAAATAAATTATTTTGGTAAAATTTACTACACAGTTAGATACCTCCTTCAAACCTTATGCTAAAATAATTTTGAGATCCTCTTCTTATATATAAATTAAACTATATAATTCTATAATAAAATGTTAAATTATAGTATAGGCAAAGTCCTAAGAAAGAAAGTCAAGCCATAAAACAATAAATTTACTAGTAATAATTTAAATGTCAACATATATTTATTTACATTTATATATGAAATTTATATTAACAACGCATAAGGATTGGTGAGGTTCCTTGTCTCTCTATTTCTGTCAACTTTGAAATAGGACCACAAAATGCTGTCTCTATATCAGTCGTGCCATCAGCTCTGAGAGTACTCCTGATTCATTTGAGGTATTTAAAAGAATTTTGTTGCTTTTAGATTTTTATCCCACATACAGGTGAAATCATGTGCTTTTCAAGCAACAAACAAATATGACAAACAAACAGAGACTCATGGACATGGACAGTGCGCTAGTGGTTACCAGGGAGAGGGGAGGTAGATAGGGTCAAAGGGGTCAAATATATGGCGACAGAAAGAATTCTGAGTGGTGAACATAAAGTGCAATATAAATATGACTTACTGTTGAAATGTACACTTAAAACATTGGATTTCATTAACCAATGTCACCATAATAAAAATAAATTAAAAAAAAACAAGAATTGTAGATGTACAACTCTCCATCTTATCTCCAGGCAAGACTTGCTGTTGGTTCCATGTTAAATTGGTTTGCTGGTGTTAGGAGGAGCTGGGTTCTGGATTTTGTGATCAACACCTGTTTTTTTAATGTACTTATTTTTCTAAGAGATGTGCCTTTGTGTCTTTATTCATGTTTAGAGATGGACAGCCCTATGTTTCTCCTGCAAAAAAAGAGAAGAGTTGTTTTTTTAAATAGAAGTAGTTATTTAAAGGTCATAAAGACTAGAAATTGTACAAAGAATGAAGATAACCACTAGTCATGGCCAAAATAGTAAATACAGAATTGCAAACAAGGCATCTCTGCTGGGAATGCTCTTGAGAAAACTGCTGCTCTGCCTTTCTATATCCCTATGCAGAAGCAAACCCAGATTTTGATGGGACTGAAGCTTTTGCCATTTGTGGGGCCCTCTTTCAGAAAAAAAAAATTAAAATTACATATACAAAATCAGTTACAGGAGCGAATATTTATTTAGAGGGTCTTGTCCAAGAGAGGAGCCCTGAAGTTTAAGTTTCATTATCTTTATGCTAAATTAACCTCTGCTCCTAGGGTGATTATTGTCTAATTCACTGTACATCATTCATCTGACACTTAATAATACACTGCCTAATTTTGTTATTTTATTCTCCATGCTTCGAATTTAAATTTCTGGAAAGTAGTGTTCAAAATTTACTCTTTTCTACTATACTTTTTTCTTCTCTGTCCCCTACCCGTCAGTGCTCATTCTGAACCAGATATCTGGGAGTTGGGGCTCAGTAGACATTTATGGAATAACTTTTTGAATAAACAGCAGATGAATAACGACTTCCTCTGAAATGGACATTTCTCTTTTGAAATGGGTAATAAGAAATGACTAGGCTAAATGTTTCTATAGAAAATGTGTTAAACCTATTTATCAAATTAGATATGATTGAATCGTTGAGACTAGAAAACCTCAATCCAAGAATTTATTACTCTAAGGAGTATTGTTATTTTTTAAAATGGGTTACTTGTTAATACAATCAACTAATGCTGAAGATCTCCTAGAGGACAATTGAATTAATTAACAAAGGACATTGAATTAATTAATAAACACTGTCTTCTTCCCAAGTAACATAGCCCAAGTAACAGCCCAAGGAAAAAGCCAACTTTATATCATTATCTTTGTCTGCCATCAATTTGATAATCATAGTGGTTGTGTCATTACTAACAAATTTGCACACCATTTTTTCATTCATCTCAGATGTAAATATAGATGTGAGTGCACTTCTCTAGCTTTCCTCATCTACCTTTGACTTTTTGCTTATTAAAAAATTAGCCATGTAGAAAATTAAAAAGAAAACAAAACTAACCACAGAATCACAGCTCACAAGCATTCCAATGATTTGTAATTTCCATAACTATTAACAATTTACTCCCTAGGGACTATAGCATAAATGGGATAGGCTGTTGGTTATATAGGAACTCCAACTAAATTTGTACCTTTCACTCCAGAAGACATAATAAAAGCAAGTAAGGAAAGATGACATTGGGTCAACCTTGGATTAGTTTATTATTTGTTCAAGAAAATGATTCACAAATGTTGATTTTTTTGGTGATAGTTAAACAAATTCCAATACCAGGATGCATTCTTGAACAAAAACACAGGAAAATACAAACTTGGAATTGTTACTTCTTTGCTATAAACATGTTGGCAATTATTGTCTTTTTATTATCATTGCCCAACTAAGTTCCATTAGCATTTAAGACAACACAAATTAAGGGAACCATAATGACTATGAAAATACTGCAAAGGGGGACAGTGACCTTATGTCAGTACACATTCAGTTGTTTAAATGGAGCACTAGAAACATCAGCAAATTTCAAGGGATACTATTAAGGGCCCTGACTTCTGCTACCAACATAGGAATAGTGGCTAGGATGATATTCTAAAGCTGTTACATCTAAATAAATCTAGTCCCAAGACCTCACTTGCCATATTTCTGATTAGAGACAGAGTGACTAAATGCTGTTAATTGACCAAATGAGGAATAAAAATTGGATGATATGTTCCATATCACTTTTTGTTTTGTGATTATAATGGTCATCTGTGGCCTGAGATCAAACTAAGATCAAAGTAAAATTTGGATGAAGAAAAATTAGTCATTAGAAGCAGATCTGAAAAATTAGTCATTAGAGTCAGAATGAAGTTAATGCACTGCTGAGACCTTGGAGAGTTAATATCGCTATTCAGGGCATGGAGTATGGAACCAGACTGCCTGAGTGTGAATCATGGCTCTACCAATCACTTGTCATGTGACTTTGGACAAATTTCTCAGTCTCCATCTTCCTAAGCCTAACTTTCTCATAGACTTATTATGAGGATTAAATGAGTTAATGACTATAAAGTGCTTAGAATAATGTCTCACATATAATTAATTGCTATATAAGCTCTTATAACACCTTTTCCAGATATAATAGAGGAAAGGGGAATTTTATGATGGTTCTGAGGCACTATTGTGTTTTCATTTGTGAACTGTACTTCAAACTTGTAGAAAAAATGTGTCAATATGGACAATAAAAAAGGGGAAGAAAGTTAATATATCATCAGAATAAAGAGTGTGAGTTAAGCTTCAGGTCCAGCAAGTTTTCGATGCCAAATTGCGACTTTCCCACTGTGGTGGCCACCATGATATACAAATAAATTTGATTGCCACTGTTAGAAAACTCCTGGATTCTTCTCTAGTTGACATCTGTGACAATAACACAAACCCCTGGTATGGGAGATGTTTTACCCTTGAAAGTGCCTCTTAATTAATTTACTTTTTCTAATGTTTATAATTGACCATGGATGTTGCCCTCCTACGCTTTTTAACCCCACTGAGATCTAATGTCTTAAAAATTGGCCAGATAATAAAGCTGGAATACCTCATTAAGATCACTTGTGCCCAAAGGAAGGAAGTCTTAAAAGTAACATCATGAGACCAAAAAAGAAAAAAAAGTTTCATGCTGTCAGGGATTTTGGCTACACTGCCCCTGACTATCCTATGCTTAGAATGTTTCCTGCCATATACATTAATAACATTAATAGCCATTCAATATTTTTTTGTTTTAAATTTGAGCGAACATATGGATAGAATATTTCAATCAAAAGAAGAATGTATGTATATGTGTGTGCATATATATGTACACACACACACACACACACACACACACACACACACACACACACATACACAGTCTGGTTTAAGATTGTCCTTGCCATTTTACAGCCAGAAGAACCTACAGAAATTTCAGCTTTCATTAAATCTATATATCAATTTTAGGATAATTGATATATTTACTATGTCGAATCTTCCCATCCATTAACACGATGTGACTCTCCCTTTATTTAAATCTTTTTTTTTATTTCTTCAGCATTGTGAAGTTTTTAGCATAGAAGCCTTGTACATATTTTGTTAAATTTATAAGTATTTTTTGAGTGATTATAGATAATAACTATAATTTTAAATCTAGAGTCCATATGCATATGCAAATACAATTGATTTGTGTATATTTATCTTGTATCTTGAGACTTTGCTGAACACACTCATTAGTCCTAGGAGGTTTTGTAGATTCCTTGGGATTTTCTATGTAAACAATTATGTTATACATAAATAAGGATAGTTTTATTTCTTCTTTTCTGATCTGTATGCTTTTCATTTCCTTTTCTTCCCATATTGCACTGGCTAAAACTTTCAGTACTAAGTTGAATAAGAGTGATAAAGGAATATATGTTTGCCTTATTCTTATCTTATGGGGAACTAGGTCTGTCACCATTAAACATGTTAGCTATAGGTTTTTCATAGGTGCTCTTTAGCATGTTAAGGGAGTTCCTTTCTATTCCTCTTTTTCTGAGAGTTTTAATCATAAATGTGTGTTGATTTTTTTAAAAGCTTTTTCTATATTGATTGATTTGATCATATAGTTTTTCTTTTTTAGTTTATTAATATGGTAGATTACATTGATTTATTTTCAAGTATCGAAACAATTCCACATAGCTGGAATAAACCCCACTTGATAATGTTGTACAATTCTTTTTACATATTACTGAATTCCATTCTAACATTTTAAGTTTTTTTGCTTCTATATTAATGAAGGATATTGTTACATTATCCTTTTTTCATTTTTTGTTTTGCTTTTGTACTATCTTTGTCTAGTTTTGGTAAGGAAGAGATTGTGAGAAATTGTCTTTCAAAGTTCGGCAGAATTCTTTAGTTGAAACCATCTGGTTCTGGAGATATTTTGGGGAAGAGTTTTTAAATTATTAATTCAGCTTCCTTAGTAGGTGTAGTTTTATTTAAATTATGTATTTCCTATTGGGTAAATTGCAGTAGTTGGTGTTTTTTGATAAGTTAATCCACTTCATCTAATATCTTCTCAAATGTATGTGTGTAGTTTGTAGTATCTTCTTATCTTTCCAATGTCTATAGGATCTGTAATATTTCCTGTTTCATTTCTGATGTTAGTAATTTGTATGTTTTCTCTTTTTTCCTTATCAGTCTTGATACAGGTTTGTCACTTTTATGTTATAATTTCAAATAACCAACTATTTCAGCTACATCTCACAAATATTATTATAGGTTCATTAGGTTCACTATTTTATTCTTTTTAAATAAATATGTCCCTTGAGGCTTTTTTTTTTTTTGACCCATGCATTATTTAGAAGTGTGCTGTTTAGCTTCTAAATATTTGGAGATTTTCCTATTATCTTTCTGTTATTGATAGTGTGATCTCATTGGGGTCAGAGAATACACTGTATTTTATTTCAGTTTTTCACATTTGTTGAAGTTTATTTTATATTCCTGGATGTAGTCTATCTTTGTATGTGTTCCATAGAAACTTTAAAAGCTTCTACATAAATGTGTTTAGATCCTACTGATGGGGCTCTTGTTGAGTTTTTCTATATTCTCGATGATTTTCTATTTAGTTATATCAATTACTGAGAGAATGATGTTGAAGCCTCCTAATATCTTTAGATATGTCTTTTCAGATATATTATTTTTTGCTTCATATTTTTGCACTTTTTGCAGCTCTGTTGTTTGGTGAATATACATTTAGGATTTCTATGTCTTATTGATATTGACCTTTATATAATTATAAAATGTCACTCAATGTCTTTAATAATTTTCTTTGTTCTGAAGTCTAATTTATCTTATACTAAAATAGCTACTTCTGTTTCTTTTTGACTAATATTTGCATAATATATCTTTTTCATCCTCTTACTTTCTACCTTTCCGTACTGTTATATTTGAGTTAATTTCCTATAGACAGCATATACTGGGTCATGTTTTTAATCCACTCCTCTAGTCCCTAGATTTTAATTAGTATACCTAGACTACTTACATTAAATGTAATTATAGATATGTTAGGGCCTAAGTCTGCCATTTTATTGCATTGTTTTCTCTTTGTTCTCTCTTTTTTTTCCCCCTCTCATTATTCTTTTCCCTTTCTTCCTGTGGGCTACTTGAACAATTTTTAGGATTAATTTTTTCTTAATCTACAGAAATTTTGGATGTGTTGTTTTGTATGGCTTTTTTAGTAGTTACTCTATGCATTACTTTATATATACATACTTGTCAACATTTCACGAACTTGAGTGATATATAGGAAACTTATATCCCTTATATTCCTCAATTTATCATATAATTTTCTTAACACCACAGTAGGAGGAGGATGGCCTTGTTACCCCTGGGTGGTGTTGAAAGTCCTGACTGCACTTGACCCCCTACGACATTGCCCCAGCAGGGAACTAGAGCACCTTACTACTGCTGATGGGAGTAAGTCTATAATCCCTGTATAGTCTCCACAGATACTGCAACGGTGGCCTCATTACCACCTGGCTAGCATGAAAGTCTCAATTTCCTACTTAATCTCTCTGACACACCACCCTGACCACCCTGGCGAAAGTGACTCATAGCCCAGAGAGGATGGAAGCCTAGGTCCCTGCTCAGTCTTTGCTGATGGGGTCATGGTGGGCCCTCTGTGATATTTATTGGTGTAGAGTGGTATGTGTTTAAAATGTATTGTCTTGCTAGCTATCCTTTTCTTGGTTCTTTGAATAGAGGGAGCAGACTTTGTGGGTTTTCTTTTTGTTCTGGCTTCTTTAGTCCTAAGTCTGGGATATATAAAGCAGAAAGTGAACCTAGAGAACTTTCTATTGTGTCATTACTTAGGTCCTGAGATTTCTGGCTGGTTTGCCTTCTTCCTTTTGCTTTTCAAAATCTTATTATATTTGTTTTATATATGATATTTAGGTTTTTGATTATACCTAGCAGGAAGAAAAGGAAAACATATGTCTACTGCATCTTCTCAAAAAGAAAAGTCCACATCATTCACTTTTTTCATTAACATTTAGAACTTCTCTCATGAGGGAACTAAACAGATTTGTTTTTTCCCACCAGACTGTCATTCTTCTCTTTCTCTCTCCACTGGCACTAAAGATGGTTCTGATTTATGTTAATTTTTTGTTGTTATTTATTATGTTGGATTCTGATTATTGTAATAAAATATAAAATGTGGCCATTCAATGTGTTTCCAAGTAGATTGACTCCTGGAATTTAAATTAAGAAATGCTTTATAATATTGAGAAGTTTCAATTAGTATACTGAGCTTCCAAGTTGTTATTCAATACAGAAAAATATATATATAGGAAATACTGGGATATTTTAGAGAAAAAAATAATCACAGCTTGAGTTCTAAATGCTGCTATAGGTTCAGTTGGTTCTATCATCATGCTCAATGAACACGTTTATACTTTTGGACTAACTCTATAATATTCATACCAATGCTTTGGAATATTATTTTGAAATGAAGTTTAAGTATCTTGAAAATGAGAGATCACCTTTTCATAGAATATTACACTCTTTTTTACCCAATAATTGAAATAATTAGCATAGAATGATGATACTCAAATTGCAGTTTATAAACCACAGCATTAGCATAATGGGGGAACATGTTAGAAATGCAGATTTGTAGGTTCTACCATCTATTTAATGAATTAAAATTTCTAATGGTGGGGCTCAGGAGTCTGCGTTTTTAACAACTCCCAGAATTCACAGGTGATTATTATGTAAACCTTCGGCAAGCTGGGTAGGAATTCTTTGGGCTCCAGACCCTCATTGCCTATTTCAACTTAGCCACTTCTTAGCTGTGTCACCATTACTCGCTGATTGCCCCAATTTCCTTCCCTAGAAAACAGTATAATAATAAGTTATACCTTTGAAGATTGTTTTGAAGATTAAATGAATGAATAGATAAAAGGTACTTGCAGTATGTCCAACTGCTCTTTTGTTCCCAGTACCTGTCTATTCTCCCTATACCCCTGCTCAGTTCTAGCATACAACACTGAATCCAGCCTTCTCCCTCACCTTTTTTTTTTTTTTTCCGGCCTCTAGAGCCTCAGAACTTAAAATATGCTCACTTCTAACTTACTGAAACACATATTTTACTATTCCACTGTAATGTTCCTTTTAGTCCAATCCAGTCTACAAGCCTCAGAAGTTGCCGCATGTATTCCCACCTTAGCCCCATCTCACCTGCAACATGGATTTCTCAGAAGAACAGATTTGGCTCATAGGTTTTGATATTTTACCTGAATATATCCTGTCTTATCATCAATTTAACCATAAAAGGGCAGGGACCAGTGTATATCCTTTATCTCTTTATATATTCAGACTGATGGTTCAATGTCTCTCATAAAATGCTTCTAAAACAACTAAAATTTTGATAATGCTTTTCATTTTTGAATTATTTTTATGGGCACTCTGCTACTAATAATATCATTGATTGAGCTGTACCTCTACATGAGGCACTGCGTTTTGTATAATCGGACCATTTAATTTCCATAACCCTACGGAGTAGGTAGGTAGTATTATCATCCCTTTTTTCCAGAGGATAAAACTGATGCCAGTAATGTCCCAAGGTCACAATGATAGTACATATCGATAAGGGGCTTGTAACTCAGGCAGTCTGCCTTCAAGAGCCCTCTTTCTCAGCCACTTTTGTCCATGACGTCTTACTTAATGTTACCTAAGAAAGTACAACAATGAAGAGACCTAAGTGAATTTGTCCTAGGGTAACTACGTAGAATCTCTAGTTTCAAATTCTTTTTTTTTTCATTATACAACGGGACCACAGAGCAAGTAAATGTTTGTTAATGGAAATAAAGACTTGGAAGGACTTCTTTAATAGATTATATATATTTTTCTACCTCTGACTTCTTGAATATAAATTGTTTGATATACACAATGATGTAAATTGCTTGTTCAATGTATAGAGAAAGAGACAGAGAGGGAGAAGGAAAGAGGAGGAGGGAGAGAAAGGTGAATGGAGGCAGGAAGATGATATATTTCATTAAGAAATTGAGTATTTGTGATTTCCTGTGTGCCACCCATGTTTTGTTTACATTTTACTAATAGAAATATAAATGTCCTCTATTCTGTTTGTTTAAACTGATGGTTACCAAATGGGAGGGAGGAATGGGGCTGGGTGAAGAAGGTGAAGTGATTAAGAAGTACAGATTGGCAGCTACAAAAAGTCACAGGGATGTAAAGCACAGCATAGGCAATATAGTCAATAATATTGTAATAAATATGTATGTGCTAGGTGGATACTAGACTTATGGGGGTAATCCCTTCTTACGTCTAACCACTATGCTGTACACCTGAAATTAACATAATTTTGAATGTCAGCTGTAATTTAAAAAAATAAAAATAAAAAAATAATTTAAAGATAATTATTCCAGTGAAAATTCACACCAACCCTCTGGGTTAGGTGTTCAGACATCACAATAAAGTAGCTCTCCATTGTTATGAAAAAAAAGAAAATATAAATTTGTTTATACTTGTTATCAGCATTCAATTGTAAATGAAATCTTCCTCAAAGATCTTTGTAACAGGTTTTTGTTTCCTCCCTCCTGTTTATAAATAGGAATAAGAAGAAAACAAACAAACATCAATAAAAACAAAAGGACCCCTGTAGTCTTGGCAACTATCAACCTCTAAATGTAGCTTCAAATTCTATTGAAGTAATGAAACCAAAATAGGTAGAAAAAATCCGTGTACATCCAGGGAACAACAGAACATTAGCAATAAACAACTTGCTTTATAAAATACAAATTGAGCCAGACAGGTTTGGTCATACTTTTCCAATTGAATCACTGAGTTAGTGAATGAAGAGAAAGAAGTAGGCATAATATATTTGGCACATGAT
>NW_006431210.1:4113844-4202315 GCF_000325575.1 Pteropus alecto
AGGGGTTTCCTCATCGTTCTTCTAAATTTGCAGGAGTTAATAGTTGTTTTTTGTTGTTGTTGTTTTTGTTGTTGTTGTTTTTATCATTGTTCTTTTCTATAGAAATATTGTCTAGAGTGTTGAACTGTGGGGCTGTGTGTAAGCATGTTGGCAGATCTGTGGTTTTGTTTTATTCCTTTACAATCATTCTGGATAGAGAAAGGACTTCTATATAGTCCTTCTTGGAAGCTCGCTTACGCACCTGATACACAGGTAGTCAACTCATTCTCTTTCAAAAGAATGGACTTTCCCCTCTATTTCAATTAGCTACTTCCCCACAAATCAGAACACTATACTTCGCATTTTCTTTCTCTAGAAAATGTTTGCTGTGTATTTAAAAAAATGTGAACAGAATCAAGGATACCACACCATCTCCTAGAGCAGGCTATTTCAAAATAAGATACGTCTTCGAAGCCATAAATTCTGTTGTTTGATTAATGCTTTTCCAAAATGACTTTAACATTATAAACTTTCCTTCTTAATTATTTTTCTTTTCAAAATGAAGAATCAATTTTTTATCAACATGTGCAAACAGATCTCCTTGCTGTCAGTTAAGACTGTGATAGAGAAAAGAAATTTAAATTATGACCCGCTCTTCATTGCTATAACCAAGTTTTCTCTCTCTGAAACCAATCCTGCCTTCCAATCCTGAGATACAACCCTCTGTTTTCACATCTGTCTTTGGATGCTGTGTTTGAAATGCTGGCCAGCCTTCTCTACCATCAGGTTAGCTAAAAAAATTGAGGAAAAACACATGTTGTATTTCTTCCTCTGTCGTAGCAACTGAGATCTCCTTGTTCACAGACATGGGTGTAAAAACAAATTTCCTATGACGATAAATGGAGAAAATGAAATTTTAATTTTTTCTATTCTCAAATGGTTTTTAATGTGAGCTAACTGAATAAGGGAAGAAAGTTACAAAGAAACTTAGATTTGTTGATTATCAACCACATACAGAGAATTGTTCTATGTGTTTTACTATATATTTTCTCCCTTTTATTTAATCTTTCTAATAAAGCTACAAGATATTGCCATGTTACTGATAAGAAAATCAGGTATTAGTTCAAGTTACTAGCCCAACATCAGAAATGGTGAGAAACAGAACAAAGTTGAAAACAATAGGCTATCCATTTTCTAGTGTGCTGTGTGCTCTTGGCCAATATTTCCAAAACTGGTCCAAATAGCACATTTCCTTGCCTCTCAGATCCCTTCTTTTATAGCCATATCCCTGCCACTCTCTCTAATTTTTACTATCTACTCTCTTCCATCTGTTTTTGACATTTATTACTAAGTTTAAAAATTATTTAGTGAAAGATCACTTAAGTACAGAAAAATACACTAATGATAAGGGTATAGCTGATACATTTTTATAAAGTGGACATACCCACATCAGGTCACACCCCACATCAAGAACTAGTACTTTATTCTCACTAGAAGCCCTTATCTTCCTCATGCCCCTTTCCAGTAAGTAACCCCAAAGGTAATTACTATCCTGACTTCTGACGACATAGATTAGTTTTGCTTATATTTGATCTTTAGATAAGCAGAATTGTAGAGAATGTATTTCTTTGCATTTGGCTTTTGTTTTACTTTTTTTTTTTCCATGAAATTCATGCAGGTTTTTCCATTAAGCATCAGTCTATTCATTTTCATTACTGTATAATATTCCATTACATACTATATATTATTTTACTTTTGATAGACATTTGTTATGTTTCAAGTTTTTGACTATTACAGATATTGCTGCTCCTAACATTCTTGAACAAGTCTCTTGATACACATACGTATGAATTCTGTTGGTTATACATGTAGGAGTGGAGTTATAGATTATATAGAAATGTATATTCAGCTATGATAAGTATTATCAAACACTATTTAAAATTGTTTTTTACCAGCAGCATATGAGAGTTTCATGTCTTCAACATCCTTGGCAACACATGGTATTGCCAGTTTCTTTTTTTTAGCAACTTCGTTAATGTGTTTAGATATGTCATCATGGTTTTTACTTGCCTTTTCCTGATGACTCATGAGATAATCACTTTTTTTAATGTTAATTAAACTGGTAAATCTTTTGATCCCACATTCATTGGAGCTCTGTACTCTCCTGTAGAATCAGCTTTGCTCATAGCCCTGTGGCCAAAAGCATCTTAGATGTGTGAAGAAGGTACTCGTGTCCTCTGGGCTTGTGGTCCCAGGCAGTTTCCCACCCCCCTGAGTCAATGACCCGAGGCATTTGGCACTTCCTTTTTCACCACCAGCTCATTCCTACTTCCACTATCCCATAATAGCTTCTCCTTCTGCTCTGTTTATTCTATATTTTGTAAATAAAGGTGTTGAACATACAGTTTTTCCTGAGCTGAAATCAGTCAAGATTACTGACTCTGTGGAGATGTCCAGCTCCAAGTGAAGTCCTTGAGTGCATATTCTCCTTTTCTTTTATTCTTGCTTTGATTTCTGGTTCTTGTGATTATTATTTTTTTGTTTGCTCAGGATTATTCCTCTGAACATTCTGGTTCCATCTACGTTGAAGTGAGGGAGAATTAGCATCAAGTGTCTGCTCTCATAGTGGATGTGTTTAGAGAGGGATCCACAGTAGTTCTTAAAATAATACCCATTCAGTAGATACTGGGCTACGATCTCCACATTTTTGCATCCATTAACTTTTAACCAATCCCATCTTGGCCAAAGAGAAAAGACATAGGAAAGCTCTCTTGCCCAACTATATCAATTCAAGAGAACAAAAATTAGTCTTGGTTTAAGCTCAGTAATGGAATATCAAACAAAATAATTATGTGTATAATCTAAATTATAGCCTTGCTATCATGGTAAACTAATTTTTTTTAAAAAAAGATTTCCACTCTTCTGTATAAAATTACTTCTTTAGTATGATAATGGCTCAGATGTGGAAGCCATTGTGTTTTACTTTGAAGAATGAAAAAGGTGAAGGCGGTATTAAGGATGTCAAACATAATTGAGAGGCTGTAGGTTTGTTCTGTCTGACACAGTAACAGGAATTCTCTTTGCCCTCAATGCCTGATGCAGTCAATATGGGTTCCACTGAGTTTCAATGTCTTGGAGACTTATTGACAAGAATCTTATGATAGGTTATGTTAATAAAATGTGAGTTGACTTTTTAAGAAAATTGTTCTTTTTATTTTTAAATTATAATTGACATATTATATTAGTTTCAGGTGTACAACATAGTGATACCTTACAAAGTGATCACCCCTATAAATCTAGTGCCCATCTGGCACCATGCATAGTTATTATAATATTATTGACTATTTTCCTTGTGCTGTACTTTACACTTCCATGACTGTTTCTATAACTGGCATTTTGTACTTAATTCTATTTACATTTTTTGTCCCACCCCCCACAAAATCTGGCAACCATGAGTTTGTTCTCTGTATCTGTGACTTTGTTTGTTTTGTTTTTAAAATTTTACATACAAGGGAAATCATATGTAATTTGTCCTCCTCTATTTGTCTTTACTTAACACAATGCCCCATAGGTCCATCCATGTTGTTGCAAATGTGAAGATTTAATTTTTTTAAAAGCTAGTTAATATTCCATCCTATAGATGTACCACAATCTCTTTATCCATTCGTCCATTGATGGACCCCTAGGTTGCTTCCATATATTGGCTATTGTAAGTAATTCTGCAGTGAAAATAGGGGTGCATATATCTTTTTGAATTAATGTTTTTGTTTTCTTTGATAAATACCCCAAAGTGGGATTGCTAGGTTATATGATAGTTCTATTTTTTGAGGACTCTCCATACTGTTTTCCATAGAGGCTACATATATAGTGCACTAAGTTTCCGTTTTCTCCACATACTCAACGACACTTAATCTTTTTTTTTTTTTCATAATAGACATTATGACAGATGCGAGGTGATAGCCGATATCTAATTGTGGTTTTGATTTGTATTTCCCTGATGATTAGTGATGTTGAACATCTTTTCCTGTGTCTGTTAACCATCCGTATGTCCTCTTTAGAAAAATGTCTATTTAAGTCCTCTGCCCATTTTTTAAATTGTATTATTTGTTTACATATTTTGGATATTAACCACTTATAAGAAATATCTTTTGTAAATATCTTCTCCCACTCAGTAGATTGCCATTTTGTTTCATTGATGGTTTCCTTCAAGGTGCAAAAGTTTTTTAGTTTGATATAGTCTTATTTGCTAATTTTTGCTTTGTTGTCTTTGACCTAGGATACATATTCAAAATAATATTGCTAAGACCAATGTCAAAGAGTTTATTTCCTATGTTTTCTTCTATACGTTTTATGGTTTAAGGTTTTACATTTAAGTCTTTAATACATTTTGAATTTATTTTTGTATATAGTGTAAGAAAGCGGTCTGGTTTTACATTTTTGCATGTATCTGTTTAGTTTTCCCAGTACCATTTATTGAAGAGACTGTCTTTACCTCATTGTATATTCTTGCTTTCTTTTTTGTGAATTAATTGAGCATATATGTGCAGGTTTATTTTTGGGCTCTCTATTCTGTTTCATTGACCTATGTGTCTATTTGAATGCTGTATCATACTATTTGATTACTACAACTTTGTTGTATAGTTTGAAATTAAATCAGGTAGTTTGATATTTCCAACTTTGTTCCTTTTTCTCGAGATTTCTTTGGATGTTTGAGGTCGTTTGTGGCTCCATGTAAATTTTAGGAGTATTTGTTCTAGTTCTATGAAAAATGCTGTTGGTGTTTTGTTAGGGATTTCATTGAGTCTGAGATCACTTCGGATGGTATGGTATGGACTTTTTAACAATATTAGGTCTTTCTATCCATGAGCACAATATACTCCTCCATTTATTTGTAATGAGTTGACTTTTTAAACATTAAAATTTTTAATTAACTATTTAAAAATGTTTGATCACTTACCTTTAAAAACCTCAACTTTAAAATTTTTTTAAATCAAAACCCATTTATATGGTTGACATATCTTTATTGTTACACAAAATATAAAGAAAAATTAAGTTAATAGTAGGTGCTATTTTAGTTCCAGATGACATTTGTTTGGGCACTGATTAACCAACTCATTTCTAAAGGGTTTATGTTCTCATCAAATATAGACCTATATCCAGGAGCTCAGGGAAGGACCATTTCTAGAAAACTTGGATACCAAAATAATTACTTTGGACATGTAACATTCTATATCTTTGGACTTTAATTTCTTATTTACATAAACATAGGTTTTCCAATAGCTTTCAAATCTGAGATATAACTTATTTCTAAGATCCCATCCTCTGATGACAGGTCAATCACAAAAAATAAATGTTGACAAGACCTACATGGCCCCAAGAAGTTACGTTGCAAAGAGGAAACATATATACCCTTGTATTAAACTTCATAACACTTGATGCTCTATTGGCTGTTTTAATCACATATTTCAGTTGGAGGCCAGAACACTAATGAAATATGCATTTTTTAGAATGTCCATTTTTTATATAATTCCCTGAATTCATTCACTTTTCTACTGTAACAAACATTCTATGTTACAGAATGATGAAAAGATTTACTTTAAAATCTCAGTTCCACCATTTACTTTTATTGTGTGAATTTGAGGTCTTCTTACAAAGAGAGTAGCAGAGAAAATAACAAAGATAAGCAATCCTGGAGGCATTCAGATCCTTAATTCCAGGGCTGCTCACAGCCACTTCTGTGTCTTCCCTCCTAAAGTCACTGAACCACTCTTTGGAAGCCATGGTGCAATAATTCTTCTCTTCCTTTCTATAATACAAGCTAGATTTCTGGTTCTTGTAATGACTCATATGAGTTATGCTTACTGATGAAAATTTATATTTATATTTGCCTGTGTCCCTGATTTCCCTTTCACCTTTATTGTTATTATTTTGTTTTGTATTTCAGAACTGTGTATCACTTATTACATAAGAGGAAAGATGGATGAGCTGATTCTCAAAGTTTTTTAGCATTTTTATATAATGTTTCCAAAAACCTTTAGACATGAGATCACATTCATGCAAGTCTCATTACTTACCATCGAAAAATAATAATGTAATATATTAATCCTAGAGTTTATAAGGATAAGTATAAGGAATTGGTCATAAGGTTACAGGGAGCTATATTACTATTTGTGAGATATTAAAAAAGAATACATTTTCTTATTGTACATGAAATAGAGATTATGAAAATACCTAGTATTGCAAGTGTGACTTATCACTATCATCATTGTCATCATGAATAAAGGATATATCTTAGACCTGACAATCGTTTCTCAGATTCTGTGAGGATTAGACTTTTCAGTTTGATTATTCTCAGATTTCTATTAGAAAGTGTCTTATAAGATCTTTGCCTCATGTTTTTTTTTTTCCTCTTGAAAGAAGGTCAGATCACACAAAAGTTATTCAGAAAGAATTAGAAATGAATGGCAGAAAATAGAGTACCTAATCAAGTTAGATCATAAATCATGGGACAGCAATGATTTAACATCATAACTTTCATGGACCCCTTCCTTCATATATATTTAAATGTATTAATGTTATTAATTAAATAATTAATATAATTAACATATATTAAAAATTATATTTAGGACACTTGGTAAAAGCACAAATATGCTAATATTATCTGATAAAAAATTATGTGACCTAAAAGTTTAATTTTTTCTTGTAATTAAAAAAAAAAAAACACATTTCATATGTTTCTAAAAGTATCATGGGTTCTTGGCACTGGGCCTACTGTGCCTGGTAGATACTTGGGCCCTGAATAGCATCTAATCCCATTCACTCTCAGCTATTAGCATATATTTAGATAAGATGCTCACGCAATTAAACACTATCTTAAATAATGGAGGGCAAAGCCATGGAGGAATGAAATACAAGACAGGTAAGTTTTAAAAGAAAGATAAAAACATGTAGAACAAATAAACACAAACCTAAATCCTGATCCCAGTGATTTCTAAGGTTATCAACAGAATCATATATGTTGGAAATGACTCTAGTCTTAATATCCCTTATGGAAGAAATTGCTTTTATTTATATAAACTGAATAATTTGTGACAAAATATCTATCCATTTGCTTTTGCCTTATCTCTATGAAAGAAAATTATCCTCTATACAATTGCATCTCTGAAAGAAAATTACTGTTTTTGCCTTTCTCTATTTGTCCCAGCACACCTTTTAAGTTAACTAACTTTATAAGCTTTTTGCTTGCAAATCTTTTAATAGAAGGAATTCAAAGCCTGTGTCAGTGGAGACTTGCAAGCATAGTGCTCATTTCATTTGTGAAAAGTTAAAAGTCATAGCCCTTATTAAACATTCTTACCTTCATTTTTGCTGAAAACAATGCTATAACATTAGAGGATTATGTGTGGGTGGGGTGGAGGTGTTTTAATTCAGCACTTAGACAGGTTTACCAAGTTGTCTTTGAGGACTTCTTTGTGAAAATTGGGCTAAGATTGATGTATGTGTAAATATATTACAGTTGAATACAATCAAGATTGTCATGTCACGGAATGAAGACTTATGTTTTATTCTGTAGTCTAAAAGCCTAACTCTCCTTTAATGCAAAGCATGTTCTTTGCCTTAAAATAAAAAAATTGATTTTAATGAATTTTCTTTCAGTATTTTTTTGTTGTCATTAACATGATGGTAACATTTCATGTTTTTACTATTTTCTGTGGTCACATAAGTGGGGCTTATAGAAAAATGAAGGTTTGTTGAATTACTTCTGTCTAGACAGATTCCTACCTTTTGCTGAGTCATTCATCAGGCAAGGAGAATAGGGAAGCAAATGGAGATGAGTGATTCAGATGTTGCTAGCCACAAGCTGATTTTAATAGTATTAACATGGTGCATATTAACTCTAATAACCAGGTAGTTTCTTTGCAGTCTCAGCAAGTTGTGTTTATATATTGACAATCCAAAATCCAGGCATAGCTAGCTGGTCATGAGGAGGACCATACACTAAGGTGATTATGCAGTGATTATGAAGTACAGTGATTATGAAGTGAGACTGTAGTGTTCCCCAAACCTGGAAAACAAAGCTTCGATTTCAACCTTAAGTGAACTGCTTTGGGTCAGCTTATTAGGGAACACAGAAGCCCACATAGCAATATCTCCAAGGGAATTTGTCTTTAGGGGAGAGAGGAAAAGAGACCATGCAGTTGACAACGGTCAGTGTTTTCTGATTAAGTTAGTTGGTCATGCACAGAAGTTGCCAGTATTTGGACAGTCAACCTGACTTTTGTAAGAAGCGGAAAGTTTCATCTTGCAAACTTTTTCTCTCATTTCTTTTCCTATTTGATAGATATTTGCATGGCCCTCATCCTAATAATCTGAATTGTAGAATGCTTTCCTGCATATTGTCTATGCAGGATAAAAGTATGTAGAAACTGATTTCATTAAATGGGTACTGCATACAGAGATTTGCTCTTTAAACACTAAGCGATTTATGCACTGAATGCTTACAAGTTTATGATGCTGTTTTAAGGAATTCTAAAGGACCTATGACTTTCCTACATTTCCCTCTCACCAATTTAGACATGCTTCAGGATATTATCACTTTTGATAAAATTCATTGAGATGAAGGTTATAATAGAAAATGCTCTAAACACTAAGTATTGGATAAAATCTGAGGCTGTTCAGAATGTTATAGAAAATCCCACATCAGCTGTCCTTCTTAAATTAAAAATCAGATCTAGAAGGCTTTATGTTATTTTTACATTTTGTACATACAAATAAAAGAAAGCGTTGGATCATTTTTTAAAAATTGACTAAATAATGTTTGTTTTATCCAAATGCAGAAATTTATTTTATATTTTTTTACCATATCATTTTACTTTTCTTTCCATGGCTTTCTTTTCCAAACAAACAGATATTGCAATCAGATGCCTACTAGCTGGGTGTTCAAGAGCTGTGATGGATTATTTTTAATAGGTGCTATTTTCCTACTTCATTAACTGCTCCTTATCTGGTGATGTTTCTTTGGGCAAGTTAGAAAAGAAACAATGGCTTAACCATTTACCCGAATAGGCAGTGACACTAAGTGTATTTTTAAAAAGTTGATTATGTACTCACATAGCTGTGTTTATTTTGGGAGCATGTGTGCGTAAGAGCTTGAATGTGTGTGTGTGTGCATGTTTGCATGTGTGTGTATGTGCGTGTGTGCTTCTTTCAACTTAAAACACTCTCTCTCTGCCTGGCTGACTGCCATCTCCATGCCAGTCTCCATGGCAACTTTCTTAAGGATAAAGTAGAAATGTGAGGAGGCCGCCTGCCCACAAACAAAGCTGCCACAGCTCTGCCAAAGGCCTGACTAGACAGAATTCCGGAACACTCCACATTCCATGAGAATGATGCACGTTACTGCAGTTGGCTCCCTTTAAAGGTGCAGTGCTTCTAGTCCTAGGAGGAAAGTTAAAGAATGTCCTCTGACCGGTATGCCCGCTTTTGGAAAGTAGATGCATAACCCACGTGTCTCAACATTAGTTTTCCCTTCCCTTCTGCTTTGAATAATTTAAGTATTTTAAATCTAACATTTATTTTTGAGTGATATTTGAAACTTTGCTTCACAGAGACCATTATCTGATACAATTGGGTTGATAACCCAATCAAGACATAATTTAAGTACCTTGAAATTACTTGCATAAAATGTTAACTAAATGATGCTTTTAATATTTTGTCCCAAACTGCTTTCATAAAAAGACTATCCTTGTTTGTTTTTTAATGAGTCATAATGGTCTTATCCAAATTTTCCCAAGAAATTAAGGGAATTATTTGTTAAAAGAGATTGCTATGGAGTGAATTCATCCTCCTTAAATTCACATGTTAAAATTCTAACTCCCAAAGATGATGGTATTTGTCGGTGGGAGCTTAGCAAGATGCTTAGTCATGAAGGTGAAATCTTCATGAATGGGATTTGTGCATTATAAAAGAGACTCTAGAAAGATCCCTAGCATCTTCCACTGTGTAAGAACACAGCAAGAAGGTGCTGGCTATGAACCAGGTAAAGCGCGCTCACCAAAGAGTGTTACTGTGCTCGCACCTTGGTCTTAGACTTCTGGCCTCCAGAACTGAGAGAAATGTATTTCTGTTCCTTGTAAGCTATTCTGTCTGTGGTATTTTGTTATAGTAGTCCGTGGACTAAGATATATACATAGAATATATTATTAGTTCTCAAGCAGGGACAATTTTTTCCCCCAAGAGATACTTAGCAATATCTGGAAAGCATATTTGGTTGTCACAATTGAGGCCATGCTACTGGCATCAGGTGGGGTAAGTCCAGGGATGCTCCTAAACATCCTATAATGCACAGAACAACTTCTAAACAAAGGTTACTGGCCCCAAAATGTCAATAGTGCCAACATTGTGAAACCCTGATATATATATACATAGATGTAGTGTGTGTATGTTGTGTGTGTATGTCTATACATACACACCATTTTTAACATAAAAATCCTGACATGTAGCATGCTTAGATAGGGATAAACTATAATAAGGTAACTTTCTATGTAGTTTTGCTTTGTCTTTTCAGAATGGAAACTAGAATTTTCATAACAATTGTCAATCTTGGGTCCACTGTTCAGATTTATCTATACAATTTATTATAGCACTCCTACGACTGAAATTGCTTATTTAAGACCACAGAAGATTACCTGATATACCAGAGCTACCCAAGGGAGTGAAAGCTATGACTAGTTTACTCTGTCTCTAAACATTATTTCTATGCAATGAACTATAAATAATATTCACAATGTTTTGACATTACCTATTAAGTCTTTTCCATTAGGAATTAGTAACATGCTTAGTAAGTGTGGCTGAGAAATATTTGTGACCTGCAGCATCAAGATTGCTCGTTTCATCACCAAAGTTCTGCTAATGCTCCCCAGAGAATTCATCTTATTTCCATCCAATACTGTTCAGCACAGTTTCCTTATAATGTTGTTATTAACCAACTGGAAAATTCTGAGTTCCTGGTCATGCAAATGCAACACTCACTTTTAAAGACAAACCAAGTACTTTTTTCAAGTTAAGCAGTGTTTCTTGAAGTGTGGTTACCTGAACTGATGACCACAAACATTGATTACTGGTCTGCAATGATGTAGTTATAGAAATTGAAAGTAAGCTTTTAGAAACTTCTATAGCAATTTGAGAATGTACATCTCATCAAACAGTTTAGGCGTTGTCAAATTCACATGGGGAGTCACTACCTATGAACTAGTCAGTGGGATCACATGAATTCACATGGCGAGATCACATATTTGTCTGTAACAAATTGGAGGTTAAAAAAAAATAACCAACTTTACTGTTGGTAATATGAGAAGTGATGTCATATCCACTATTATTTTTTATTTCCAGGAAATGCCTTCTTATTTATGCATAGGTCAGTTTTGTTTACATCTGGACATGCTTGGTTAAGCTATCCCTGTGTTTTGCTGCAATGCTGAAATTAGTTGGTTTCTTCACAGGTAGAGTAGTGTATAGATTTGGTGCAACCTATCTTGGAGATAAATGAACATCATTTGTATTAGTAAAGATGTACTAGATTATGCTGCTGTGATCAATAACCCCAAATCTCAGAGGCTTAAACCCTCAAAGGTTTATTTCTGGCTCACAGTACCCACCTATTGTGTGTATCAGGGGCTCTCCCATTACTCTAATTATAGTCACTCAGGAACCCAGACTGATGGCATATGCACCGAATTTACTATTACTGACCACTGTTCAGGGACAAAGGAAGACTTCAGTTGCTCTTTCAGCAGGCAGTTAAATGCTGTGCATCAGAAATGACTTCTATGTCACTTTCTTCCATGGCCAGATCTAGTCATTTGACCCCATTCAATGATAAAAGAAAAGGGATGTAAAGCTACTGTATGTCCAAGAGGTGGGGCTCAGTGAGATTTGGTGAGCCCCATTAATTATTATGATGCTGGAAAATATCTAAGGGTTTTCATTAAGCACATCACACACCTTTCCTTGGGCATCGCTGGATTTTACTCTTTAGCATGTCACTTCCACTTTTACGTTGGCATAGAGGGAGGGATAGGGATGCAAAAATGTCATTTCTTTTGATTTCAGATAGAATCTCAGTCCTACAACTTAGTTGTGGTATAACCATACACAAATTATTTAATCACTCTGAAATGGGAAAATAATGCCCACCGCCTGGGTTGTAATGAAGTTTAAATTAGATATCTTTTATTAAAATGCCTTGTATATTGCTTTTTAAATGCATGCAGATGAAAATGTTTATTATTAGGCTATAATAGTTTCAGTTCGGTTTCATAAAGAAATCTTGTTCTAGGTAGAACTCAGCTATTAAACTATGATAGATCCTTAAGCATCTTTACAATATTGTCTATTGTTCTCGATCTAGACAACGCATCTTGAATTATTCTTTATGATTTTGGTGGAAGTGAGAGGTTATGAGTTATCAAATTTTTCCTTTGGAAATGTTTCTTGCCTTTCACACATTTCCCTGTTACAGCATTTCCTGGTGCCACTCAGGTTTTTATTGTTCTAGATTACTGTGCAATATTGTTTCTAGGAAATTAAAAATGTGATATGATAAGTCTTATTTCAAATCCCTGTTCAATTTTAGTTAACTTTCAGGCTAATTACATATATTTTTTTCATTTAAGAGTTGATTTTATAGGTTAATTCTTTTTTAAAGAAATATTATGTAATAGACTTAAACTAAACCTAGTAATATATCAGAAGATTATTTCTGCAAATAGCAGATGCAATTGATGATCAGAGGAATTTTGCATTTATGACAAGAAAAAATTCATCCCAGCAATAATAAAAGAGTTGTCAGTGACCAGCAGAGGCTGATCTTTGCCGGAAAGCAGCTGCAAGATGGGCGCGTCCTGTCCAACTACAACATTCAGAAAGAGTTCACCCTGCACCTGGTCCTCCGTCTCAGAGGGGAGGTGCAGATCTTCGTGAAGACCTTGACTGGTAAGACCATCACCCTGGAAGTGGAGTCCAGCAACACCATCGAGAATGTCAAGGCCAAGATCCAAGACAAGAAGAACATTCCCCCAACCAACAGAGGCCGATCTTTGTCGGAAAGCAGCTGGAAGATGGGCGCTCCCTGTCCAACTACAATATCCAGAAAGAGTCAGACTCATTCCCACTGTAGGAGTAACAGTCAAATTTTGTAGCCTTCTTTCCTGGCTGCCACCACGCTAGACTCTGGACCATGTTAGTGGTTGAATGATTTAAAAAACTTATGTTTCGAAGATATAGCTAGGTTCCTGGGCTTAACTTTCCTTTGAAGATTTATTATCATTGTTTTTGTTCTGAACATTGATGCAAAAATATTGCCATTTTTTGAACCATCCCTGAAACCTGCTTTCATGGGACTTTGCAGCTCCTTCCTCAAAGAAGTGGAGTCTGTTTCTCAACACCTCTAATCCGGGCTAGCTGTGAGACTTGCTTTGGTCAACAGAAGTGATGGTATGTCAGTTCATAGCGTCAGCCTCAAGAGGTCTTGCATGCATCTGTTTTCTCTTCTGGAACCCCGCCATTGCCATGAGAACAAGCCAGGCTAGCTTGCTGGAGGATGAGATACTGTGTGAAAACGAGCCAAGTCATTCTGGCTGAGGCCATTCGAGACCAGCTAGAATCCTACAGATTTTATCTGACGGCAGACCTAGGTGTGAGCTCATTAGAACTTCCCAGGTGACCGTTACGATTGTGAGAATTACTATATCGCAGTGTTTAAGTCACTCTGTTTTTGGGGTGGTTTGTTGGCGCTGCAGTTGTTATGTGCACTGTAGATATATTTAAACTTTCCGGATCTGAGCAAAGAAATGGGCCAATTGCATATGTCAGTCTCAGGGAGATTCATTAACAAATCCTATGTCTCTGAGGCTTCCTCCCAAAATCAATATATCCTCCCCGCACCCCACCTCAGGGCTTCTCATTTTGACCACTGTATTAATTTCCTTTGGTTCATGTAACAAATTACCACAAACTTAGTAGCTAAAAACAATACAAATTTATTGTCTTATAGTTCTAGAGTTCAGAAGTCCTAAAATCGCATATTTTTCGACATCTAGATCGGTTGAGAATTTCCAGTCATCAAGTCCTGGTTTTTGTTGTAGTCATTGTTGATGAAGAGTTTTTTCCCCCCAATTTTTCTCTTTCTTTTTTACATTTTACAATAAACGGCAAAAAGAAACAAAATTACACCTTCGACACTTTGCTTGGAAATCTCTTCAGCTACCCTGTTATCATTTAGAAGTTCCACTTTCCACATATTTGTAGGACACATTTCATCTAAGTTTTCTGCTAATATGTCACGAGACTCCCCTTTCTCTCAGTTTCAGTAACATATTTCTCATTTCCTTCTGAGCCCTCTCTAACAATGCTTTTAAAGCCCACATTTCTACCAATGGTCGGTTTATGATGATTTAAATATTCTTTAAACTGTTTCCCGTTTCCCCAAGAATACTTGCTGGAAGTGCTTGTGGCAGCAGCGTTTACTCACGGATTACAGTCCTAATCTCGCCCCCCATGTTTGCTACAAAATATCTCGCTTTCATTATTATTATCACATTGCTCTAGTATATTGATAGTCTTAGGAAACAAATGACATCACTCTTTTTATAGCATTCTGTCTTTAGTAATGATATTTCCATTTACAAAATATAGTTCTTGATTGCCAAAAATGTCAAATCCTAGAAAACATAGCATTCCTACATGTGATGTTAAATTAATGCTGGCAGCGAGCTGCACTTTTAAATTTTTTTCTAAATGGGAAAAAATTAAGAAAATACAGGTTTTCTCCATTGTGCTCCTCACTTTCTTCTAAGTCCTTGCTAGCAGTCATTAATATCCATATTTTTATCTACAGTCTGTTTAAGGCAATCTAGGCTTTTTTTGTCATGGTCATCAGTATTTTCTCAGCCTCTGCCCATTGCCCAATTCCAAAGCCACTTTCACATTTTTAGTTTTTCGCTTTTTTTTTTTTTTTTAATAGCAGCAGCCTATTTCTGGTGTCAAAGTCTGTATTTGTTTCTTATTCCTGCTATAACAGATTACCACAAATTTAGTGGTTTAAAACAACATAAATTGATTAGTTTACATTTCTAGAGGGTAGATGTAAAATCAACATGTTGCCAGGGCTATTCCTTCTGGTGCCTCCAGAGGAGAATCCATTTCCTCGCCTTTTCTAGCTTCTAGAGGCCACCTGCATTCCTGGACATGTAACATGATCCCTTCCTCTATCTTCAAAGCCAGAAGCATAGCATCTTCAAATCTCATCTCTCCCTCTCTTTCTCCCTCACTCTCTCTTACTTCTACTTCTCTTGCCTCTATATCATAACACCTTCTCTGACTTTGTCATGACTACTTCCCTCTTGTAAGGACCCCTGTGGATATAAGTTCTGATCTCAAGATCCTTAATCTATCTATAAGTTCCCTTTTTCCATTTGAGGTGATGTATTCATAAGATTGGGGAATTAGTATGTAGACATCTTGGAGGGGGTTACATTTTTCTACCCACCGCTACCTTTCTAGGTTTTCTTTTAATATTAAAACCCAAATCTACAATAAAAGATACTCTTTCATGGGTATTAAAAGTGGGATGTATATTTAAAAAGTGTTTCTAAATGAGGAATGATAAACTTTATCTTATCAGAAATTGATATATGGCAAAAAGTAAAACAAGACCCCATATTTCCTTGAAGAAGTCCCTTTGAATTCTAAGCTTTTCCTAAACAATTTACGGTTTAAA
The DNA here is from genome assembly GCF_000325575.1 of Pteropus alecto. NCBI lineage: Eukaryota > Metazoa > Chordata > Mammalia > Chiroptera > Pteropodidae > Pteropus > Pteropus alecto. The sequence goes on from NW_006431210.1 coordinate 4,129,602, forward strand.
TAGTTTTAACTAGTATTAAATTTTTACTAGTAAGAAAGCCTGCTCTTTATAGAAGTCTGTCAACAATAAGCACAGAATATCTTTGGAATAGTAGGAAGATGGCAATATCCCATGCTCCATCATTTCTCTGATGCTGGAGTTGATATCTGCCTCGAAGCTACTAATGAAGGTAAGGCCCTACTTAGCCTCGAACACCCACAGCCTATCAGATTTCCAGTTTAAGAACAATGCATAGAAGCTAAACTGAACCTTTCAAGATCTCAAAGGATATTTGTCCATATCTTGGCTTGGGATTTGATCACCACTTGCCTAGTTACCCCATTGTCATTATTACTCTTGATCTTAAAATATTCAGCTTCTTTTTAACTTAAGTCACGGTATTTGACACTCTGACCTTCAGAGACATTGAATGCCACAGGCTGATTATATCCTGCAGAGAAGAACATTTTCCTTTTATATATTTTGTTTACTTGCCATTACCTCCCTGTGACCCTAGTTCTTGCTTTGTAAAATTGCATAATCAGAAAGAAGAAAATTGCACAGAAAATGGATCTTCCCTCTGCTCAACTCATAATAGTATTAAACTAGTACTTCTCAGTGTCTTCTATTAGTGAAAATGAAAATATTAATTGTTTTCATCCCCTCATAAAATCTAAATGTGTGACCACATCTCCTACTGTACTTCTCTGAAGGCCCTTGGATTCTGGTCCAAATATCGCTCTTTATAGAGAAAAAGAAAAAAAGATTTACTATCATTCTAGGATGTTTCACTTCTGGTTCTAATGCACAAGCAGTGAAATAAAATGTAATTCTTCAGCTCCGTGTTAGCTTCCCTCTCTCTTCACATTCTGCCAAGCATCCTGTTTGCTTTCTGAAAATTGGTTTTTCACGGTGAAGAACATCATCAAAGTAACTCCAAAATAACTCCAAACTATTTTCTCCATAGAACATTTGGTCAGTTTAGAGCCCAGCTGTTGACAGATGCAACTTACAAGCAAAAAGTTATCATTCTGTGATATTTACTCTCTTGCATTCACATGTCATGCTTCTGTGACAGTGAAATACTGTGAACTGACTTTTTATACTAAGGTTTAAAAAAAAAATCCAGAGTGCTGCACCTGAAAGTTGATTTGATGCTTTACTGACACATATTATTTCTCTCTATCTGCAGTTAATTTTCATGTGCTGTCAATCTGCCTCCTCACCCCCCCAAAAAACATTGAAGTCTACCTGGAGTCCCTGTAGATCACCTACCTGTGTGTTTCCCCTTCCCTTCCAATCAAAGCAATTTAGCACCATCAGAAACCTTCCTATTTCCCATCTGCTACTTTACTTCAGATTTTGAGATGCCTGCAGAATTCACAAGTCCTGAAATTAGTCATGGCTACCTCAAAAGACTTTTTATGCTAGAATCTAGTATTACTATTATGTACTGATTTACTTTATAGCATTTTAGTTGAACGTGCATATGTATAGGTATGTGTTTTAATGTACACTATGTTTGACCTTAAATAGGATTTGAGTTACTGGGAAATTTTATAGAATACAGCATGAATTAGTGGTTAAATGTAGGACTTTGGCACCAGAACATATTAGTGTAAATAATGACTCACCCATTCACTAATTTTGCACCCTTAGGCAAGTTACTTCTGTTCTCCAAAGCTCAGTTTCTCCTTCTTTAACATAATGATCATAGTAGAACCTTCTTTATAGGGTTTTTTTAGAAGATTTAATGAGATACTACAAATAAATTTATTAGCACAGTTCTTAGTAGGTATGAAATGCTCAGAAGATTTTATTTTTTTGTTTTATATCTTGATAAAGACATTCAGGAAAGTTCCAACTTAAATAGAAGTATGTTGGACGTGGTTCCATAGTAGCAGTTAGCACATCTGCTTTACACGCAGCAGGTCCTGGGTTTGTGCCCCAGTGAAGCTACGGTCCACGGTCTATGGCCATGCCACCCTGAACAAGCCTGATGTCTGATCTCGGAAGCTAAGCAGGGTTGGACCTGGTCAGTACTTAGATGAGAGACCACCTAGGAAGACCAGGTGCTATCTAAATAGAGGTATGTTTATATTTTTTAAAAGGGAATTGACATTTATTCACTCAGTATGCATTTATTAAACTCTCATTCCATGTCTGGCACTGTGAATATAAATTTAAGGTCTCTGCCTTTAAGGAACCCAGAGTAGAGGGAAAAAAGAGTAAAAAAAAAAAAAAAAAAAAAAAAAAAAAAAGGATAATAGTACAACACAACTGTGATGGATATTATGATAGATGTATGGCCAACGTGATATGAGAAAAAAGTGATACCTACCCAGAGTAATGGGAAAAGGGTAGCTGGGAGAAGGCTTCTCAAAAGAAGTGAGGTCTAGATTGAGTACTGAATGGTGGACAAGTAGAAGTTCACCAAGTAAAAGGGACAGAGGTAAGAAGAAGAATGATATGATCTTTAAACAAATAATCTATGACAAAGAAGCTGAATTTAATTTCTGACATTAATTTGACATCAAAACCTGGTTAATGAAGTAAATAGCTCACTTAGGTAGCTCTATAAATACACGGTTTAACTTCTACCCTTTGTAGAAAAGTTAAAATAATGATGACAACCATTTATTTAACACCTATGGGCCAAATACTGAAGTTGGTTGCTTTATAACCATTGCCTTGTCAAAACATATGATATTTTATTAATTTAAAAGCTAAGTACAGTGAGGTATGCCACCACTGTTGAAATTATCTAGTAGATTTCATTTTTTAATGTAAGGAGTGATAGAATTTGAATGCCAAACTCTCTTTACTCTGTCCAGGTTATGTTTATTATGAAGATTAGGACTGCATACCTAAAAGAATTCCATCCTTGCTGCTACCAAATAATTTCTTTACAGGAACAGTGTAGACAGTTAATCTTCTTTAAAAGTTTCTGGTCATGGATGCTCTCCAAAGAAAGCCTTTCTACATGGAGGACTCTCTCAAGTATTAGAGATAAGAGACAAGGCAGTGGAGGGGCCCTTCTCCCTTTTTATTGGACACAATCGTTCAGACTGTGAAAAGCCTGCAACCTTGAAGCCCTGCTCTTTAATGAGAGTGTAGGCTCTGTAGAGAATGTAGGAAGTCTTGCTGACCATGCCCGAGGCCTTGTTAGAATTGCTCCTTTGGGATGTCAAAATGCCTGTCTGGCTTGGAGATGGTTCCTGGATTCATTTAGAAAAGGGAAGTGTAGCTTCTTCGTGAGTATTGGCCCTGTAATGTGAACTTGCTTCCACCGATGACAGTGACTTGGCCAGTGCTAAGTATTTGTGCACTGTCTAAAATGTTTCATTGTTACAAACTGAGCCAATAAATATTTAACTGAATGATACAGTTACAGATTGGATTGTCTTAGTGGGATATGTGTGATTTTCAACACCTCTTCACTTACCATTATACACAAAATAAATCCACAGACTCAACACTGGTCAGTTTTGTTTAGCTGCTGGTTTGTCTTCTGGGTTCTCTATTGTCATGTCTTTTAAAGCAAAAAAAAAAAAAAAGTTTAGAGAGAAATTAAAACAGAAAGCAAATATCTAGCTATCCATCTCTTGCTTGAGAGTCCATCACTATTTGATTATAATACCCTATTGGCGGAACTTAGATTTGACCTCAGAATTCTGCTCAAGTCTTTGCTTCAGACAGACACTAGAAATGGAAGAGAGTTGGCAGATGAGATGAAACCTGCTGCCTTAATGCCATATTTTGCAAAGGTAAAATAGGGAAATCAAATGGAATTGGGCAAGAAGACTTACATATTCCCAAGGCTGTGATAAGGAAAAAGTTTATTTCATGTGTATATATGTGTATTTGTTTGTATATGTCTATCGACATGCATTTAAAGGAGATATTAGTTGATTATACATACACAGGCAAATAAAAATAACTATAGAATTTTCATAATCTATAGTACATTCATTTAATTAATAAATTGTAGAAAGTCATAGGTTTTTAATATTTTATCCATTACACACAAATTTTCATTTGTAGCTAAGAAATGCTCTTTACAATTATCATCCTTATAAAGGTAAAGGAACATTTTCTGTCTCTATAAAAAAAAATGAGCCTGCCAGTACCTGCACAGGTTATGTTCAGGAAGTAAGACTTTTTTTTTTTTTTTTTAATGAGATTTAAACATACAGAATGGTTTACATTGATTTGGCTGTCACAACAAACCTAGGCAACACTGCATTTTTCATTGCTCTGGAAGAAACAGAAAGATTGGTTAAGAAGAAAGTGGTTACATCCCTGTATTCAGTAAATGAAAGAAGTCAATGGTTATTTCTCTTTTGCTGTTGTGATTCATCCAAAGAATAGAGTAAAAAGCTCTCCCAGCTCCTCAGGTCATTTTAACTTGCTGAGCACTTAAAAAAAATTATTTCTGCATAGTCCTAGGTGAGTTGATTATCTTATTTCTGGCAAAATTTTTCTATAGTCTTCATTAGATTTACTTACCAACTACTACTCAGTTTTCAAGTAGGAGTATTTCAACTCTCAGTCTGAAGTTTCAGTTAATTCAATCAAGATCTACCAGACGAAAAATGGAAGACTGTTTTGTTTCTCTTTCCTCATGGGAAGATAATTTTCTTGCTTTGAGCCCTATTATATTAATGTTTCTTCTTTAAAGTTTACAGCACTTCCAGCAACTTCCACTTCCTTCTAAAAATACTTTGAAAATGAAATATGAGAACAGTGAAATAAGTCATTCCTGTGATAGAGATTTTTTTGTCTTCTGCTTTTTCTTTCATTGTTCAAACTGCATCATATTTACATAGAACATTAAACAAAATATGATTTTTCTGCATAATGTTCAGTAGGGAGATACCTGAATTTCACTAGCTTTGTGGTAAACTATTTTGGAAGAACAGATTGTCCTGGAAAAATGGCATTTGCCAATATCTCGTATTGGGAAGTGATTTTCCATCTGACTGGTTGTCATACCCTATCGATCATAGTTATAGCCATTTTGAAAAAACATTTTTATTTCGTTGGCTTCCTAGACATTTTTGGTTGAATTTGTTGTTATTCCATATAAATTCTTAAGCATCAAAAGTATTAGTGGAAGTTTAAGACTGAAAGGCAACCATTAACATCTCTTTGTCAAACTATGAAAAGAACTTCTTTAGAAAATCAGTCCGAAAGTTACCACACATTCTAACGTGTGGTTCCAGCCAATTTAAATACTCTCAGAACAAATTTAAGTTTCCTCTTTACCCTACAATATCTGGAAAGCTACCAGTGGCATTGATTTGAGAGAGAAGAAGGAAAAAGCATTGGGGAACCTTTAATTCTTGCTCCTTGGAGAAGTCAGGAAATTTAGAAGATGCAAAGCTAGTATTTGGGAGAAAAAACAAACTGGGTTAAAAAAAAGTTGTACTATAAGAATCTCACCATATAATGATGACCATTTTACCATATGGAGCCAATCACAGATTTGCCACAGGAACTAAAATTATCATTTATTATCAGATAAATGTGGGATGTCCATTTTTTCATATGATGAAAGATTTGCATGTGCTCGTTCCCTGCCTTTTTAATGTTTTCAGTCTATGAGAAAAGGGTTGGTGGCAAGATTCTTGGTCTATGTTTGTAACTTCCCCCTTTTTTCCCCTCCCCCCAAGTAAATTTGTTTGACTTGGATGGTGAAATGAGTGGTATTCGTGGTACTAATAATATCCAGGTTGTGAAAATATCCCCTTAGTATCATGTGGAATATTATAAAGTCAAGTGGAATTTTAGACCACTTTGGTAAGAACTATATTTCAGAGCTTATTTTCACCTTGGGATTATGTTTTACACAGGCATCCTAAAGTCAGTGAATAAGCAAAAAAATAAAATAAAATAAATAAAATCTCACACCAACAAATTTCCTCTTTAAAAAATCTCAGTGTCAAGAATTTTATGCTCCGAAGGGCACTTACACTCGATCACGAGTTGAGCCACAGAAGATTCATAGCTTTCATCTCATGTGATTCTGAGTCTTACTCTCATAAGTAAACCAGCTACTGCTATTTTTATTTTTTTTGTTTCAGAATCTAAGAATTTCTATTATTTAAATGTACGTATGATATCCTGAATCCATTAAGTGTACAATTAATGAAAATAAAATATTATGCTCATATTTAGGTAGTAAGGAATAATTTCTGCTAAGTACAAATGTGATAAAGTCCATGCTGTTCAATAATTATTCGTTCCCTCAATCCTTCCGAAGTTTCACCTGCTATTGTCACGTTGTTATTCCATCTCTGCTATCAGTAATGAGCTGTTAGCTAACAGCAGGCAGCGCAAACCTGGTTATAGATTTCCTTCTTTTTAAAGGCTGAATTATATTCCATTGTATATATTGAATATGTATATATTCCAATGTATATATGTAACCTATTATATATGATCCATGATTATATACATAGATCACATATTTTCTTTATTCAGCCATCCATTAATGGACATTTAGGTGGTTTCCATAGTTTGGCTATTGTGAATAATGCCTTAATAAGCTTGGGAGTATTATTCAGTCTTAAAAAAGAAAAAAGTCCCACCATTTGCAATCACACAAATGAATCTGGAGGACATTATACTGATTGGATTAAGCCAGACACAAAAAGACAAGTACTGCATGATTTCACTTATACGTGAAATTTAAAATATTCACTCATAGAAGCACAAAGTATAAGAGTGGTTGCCAGGAGCTGGGAGAAGAAGAAAATGGGGGAGATCTTGGTGAAAGGGTATAAAATTTCAGTTATGCAAGATTAATAAATTCTGGAAATGTACATCAATGTGACTGTAGATAACAATTTTATATTGTATTCTTGAAATTAGCTAAGAGACTAGATCTTAAGTGTTCTTACCACATTAAAAAATAGCATAATAACTATGTTAGATGATGGATACATTTATCACGATTGTGGTAATCATTTCATAATGTATACATACATATATCAAAACATCAAGTTGTTCACCTTAAATATATAAAATTTTTGTTTGTCAGTCATACCTCAATAAAGCTGGGGGTGGGGCAGAATTTTCTAATTAAAAAATAAATGCTTATAGAGTCCCTTGGTGATTAGTAACTCAACCAGCCAGTAGTAGTCTTGTGTATCTTAGCCATCTTATCGAACAGTAGAAGAGATGGGTATGAAGCCATTCCATAAGTTATAGAAGAAAATAAAATTTGAAATACCAATCATAGTTCAGATTAAGAAAAGTAGGTTATATCTGAGATTAGGTGATTTAGGATGTTATACTCATCTGTCATATAGGCTATAAAATCTGTTAATGTTAAGGATACAAATAACATAAATATAACTGGTAGATTATTAAAGTAATGACTCCCAGTGAATCACACCTTCCTATCTTCACACGTTTGTGTCATCCCACATGGTCTCTAAGATTGGCCATGTGGCTTCCTTTGAACAATCAGACATTAACAAACGTGACACAAGCAGAGGCTGAAGCAGAACTGATGCATTAAGACTAGCTTTCTTGTAACACTGCCACCTTGTGAAGAAGCCTGGGTTCAATTGCTGGAGTCACACAACCCAGCCCGCAGCCATGATCAGCCTCCAGACAAGTAGGTAAGATCATTTCATAGCACTCATCTTTGGTGGAGCTGCCAGTTGAAGAGAGCCACACAAATGAACCAAGGGAAAACCTGCAGAAGAACCACCAGCTGCACCCAGCCCAAATTGTTGATCCTGCATTAATAAATGGTAGCTGTTTGAAATCATTAAGTTTTGGGATTATTTGTTGCCTATCGATAGGTTACTGATAGACTAAATACACATGGATTTTTTAAAGTTTTCTTCATTCCTCCCTTTTTTCCCTCTCTCTCTCCCTCCCTTCACGCACTCTCTCTATCTCCCCCTCTCCCTCCCTCTCTCCCTCTCCCTCTTCCTTTCTCTCTTTTTCTCCTCTCCTTTCTTCTCCCTTTCTCTCTCTCTCTCTTTCCAACCTCACATGACTATATGTTCCGGAGTAGGCGGTCCAGGGCTAATACAGAGGATTAGAATGTCATTAAGAGGCTTTCTATCTTTAGTGTCTTGGCTTGCTGTTCATGGCATGGTGGCTGCTCTTCGGGCATCACATCCACAGGGCAGGAAGAAAGGACAATGGCTTCACCAACTGCTCATTAGGAAAGCAGAACTTTCTCTAACATTCCTACTAGACTTCTGCTATTATTCATTGGACAAGAATGTGTCATCTGGCCACTGATAGCTGCTAGCATAGCTGGGAAAGTGAGTATTTAGCTTTTTCAGCCCCTTAAATGGATGTAGGGAATTGGGTTTGGGAATGGCTGCTATGTCAGCCAGCCAGCAGTTTCAGATCTTTCTTTTCATATTTCTTTCATCTTCTCCGTATTGCATGAAATCCTAGGAAAGGAATCAGATAAACCTGGGTTTGTATCTATTCACCAGTTAGGTTATCCCTCTTTTCCCTATCTGTAAAATGTGAAACCTCAGTTTCCCTATCTGTAAAATGTGAAACAATGCTGCATACTTCAAAAATATATTTTGAATATTGAATTACAATTTGAATAATCACATGGACACATGATATCTATTATAAATAGGTCTGAGATTTAAGTAAATTTTGTTTGACAATTTTTTAACTCATACGACAATATGGATTTAGATGATAAAACAGGCACATAGTGGCTTCATCTCATCTAGTTAATTAGAATCAAAATATCTCCAATAAACAAATTTGACTCTATATCCTGAATTTGTTCAAAGTTTCTATAAAAATTTGGAGATGGAAAAAGTGACAATGCTTGTTTTGATAGGTAAACTTAGCAATTTGACATACAACACGAAGAGACAAGAATTGTGGTTATGAACAATTTGCAATGCTAAATTACGAGATAAGGTTGTGGGACATGATAGAATCAGAAACCCCTATCTCAGATAAGTAGCTGAGAAACTATCTGTTAACACTGCCCAGAATGGCGAGTGAACGTTATTAGATTTCTTTGACACTAGAGAAAACAACTCACCAATAAATTCCCTGAGGATTTATGAGCTAAATGCCTCTGTTTTAACTTACATTACCTCAGACCCTTAAGAGTCATGGTTATGAAGGATGAAGGTATATTTGTCAGGCTTTGCTGTAGTAACAAACACAAAAATCTCAGTGTCTAACACGATATACATGTTTTTCTTGTTCATGCAGTGACTCAGGCTCCAGGCATCATCCATCTTATGGTAGAATCATCTGAGCTTGTGGCCTTCATGGGCACAAGTAAATAGGTGATAAGAAATGGAGGAGGTACATCAATTTTTCATGGTCTTAAACTGGAACTTCTAATCGTAATCATCTATTGTCTACAATTGTCATATGGTCTGGCATACCTATAAGGAGGGCTGGTAAATGTAGAAAAATTTGGATGCTGGGTGAGCATAAAATTGTGTTTGCCACAGAGGAAGCTGGTTTTTAGGTAGTCATAACTTTGAGCTTTAAATTAAGTAAAATACCTTATAAAATATCTTGCTCCATGAGGGCTGACACTGTATCTATTTTATTCACTTCTAAATGTCAGGCATTGGACAGAATGTTTGGCAAGTAGGAAGGACTATAGAATGAAAAAATGAAAGGCAGAATGACTACATGACTTAATGAATGAATAGATGAATAAATAGGCAACGGCTAATTTCCTTTCTTTTAACGATATTTTATCATCTTTGACTATAGATAGTAAAGCCAATCTTCATCAGTTAGCAAAATATCCAACATGTAATATATACTCAATAGATATTTTTTGATGATGAGCGTGATGATAAACAAGGCTAATAATTAATGGTATAACTATGATTATACTACATGACTTTTTTTCCTTCCACAACGAGGGTTAAAATTTTAAATAGAATGAATTGTATCTTCCTTTAGCAGTTTGATTTATGTATATTTTAGAAGTAGAATCTTGAAAAAACTTTGCTCAACTTTGAAATACCAGGACAAATGTTCACCATGTGCTGCACAAAGTTTAGACATTTAATATAACTCTACCGTCTTTTGCACATTGCTTTTCTTTCTTAAACAACATAAATTTGCTGAGCTGGGTCTTAGAGAACTATAATTTGTTGACATGAATTCAGCATGATCCCAAACCTGCATAGTAAGAGTGTTTTGATTCCTTTGCCAACTTTTATTTCTTTGCCAAGTTTTGTGGAACATGCCTTTGGTCTTGGCAATCTCCTGCCTGTTAGCTATCCTATTCCTTTTAATTTCCAAGGAGAGACATTAATTATTTTTTCTCTACTCTCCTAGGAGTCATACACATAATATTACTAGACAACAGCAGTAGATTGTCTCCCTGAGACATTTTAAATTGGGGTAGTACCAAAAAATTCCACAACCTAGAGACTGGGTCTAAGAGGTTTAGTCTCAGCTGGTATTTGTCAGAAGTTTGTTGTTTCACTCAATCGCAGCAAACAAGTAGCTTGAAATACTTACTTTGTCCATGAATACGTCAAGGATGCCTTTCTGTTTCTTTTCAAAAGAAATGTTTTCTTGATGGAAACTCTAGGTGGATGTGAAAACATTCATTATTGGCTTTAGGTAAAAAAGATTTGAAACACAGAAACATGAACTGGAGAAAATCTTGGAATCTAAGAATTTGGTAATGATGCCATTGAATGTTCACCAGCCAATGAAGAAATGATGTGGGTTTTATAAACAGAGAACTCTCAATTTTGCCCTCAAATTATGTTGCAAACTTTGAGACTTGTTTTGTTTTGTTTGAAAGAGGTGGAAAATAAATTGTCAGAATTCTTCCATGTCACTCTTAACTGATACTTGTTATTGTTCCATTTGAAATGTTAATGGTGAGGGAAAAAATAAATGATGCTGTTTTGGTTCTTATTCCTTTGAAGATGACACAATTTTTTTTTTTTTTGGAAAGATTTAGGATGTGCTTCCAGTGGAGTGCTGAAGACTTGAGATAAACTCTCTTGTATTTGTTTTTTTTTTTTTTCTCATTCCATTGTCTTTGTTCTCTTATCTTTGAATAAGTTTTAGATTAGGCTTGTACATCCTGAATTTACCCTTCATGTCTCTTGACATTCCTCTAATATTTCCCATCTCTTCATCTTTTTGGACTATGGGTTTTCCTTCCATTTATTTTACCTGTTATTAATATTTTCTGTATCCATGTCCATTCTGTTACTTAGTCTCTCAAGTTGATGTTTTATTTTGCAATTATTTTATTAATTTACAAGATCTCTTGCTATCTAAATTGAGCCTTTTTTTAAAGTTGCTTGTTTGTTATGGATGACTATTTCTTTGAAATTTTCAGAGGAAAATAAATAGGATTTTAAAATTTAGAAAGTACATTATTTCTGTTTCTTCTTGGTAGTATTTCTATTGTCTACTTTGATCTTTTTTTTTTTTTGGAGCTGGGAATTTTCTTCAAATACCAAGTGAAATTTGATCAACTATTCATATTTACTAATGAAGAATTACATTGATTAGTGTAGATAAGTAGCTTGCATTTATTTTATAGTTGTGGAGCTGTTGTCCCAGAAATATTATGTTCTAAAGGGGAAGGCTGATTTTGTATATGCATAAGGGCTTTGTTCTCGTACAAATTTTTCTTTAGGGTATGTGGACAGAAAGTATATAGACAGGCCAAGGCCAGCACTGTTACCAGGCTAAAGAACATTTAATTTGAGGTTTTATTGTTTAGAATTTTTAGGTGCAGAGCAAGGAATCTACTCTAGTTAGTGTGATTAGGAAAGGGTTTATTAAGAGATATTAAATAACACCCAACTGTTGAGAAAGTTGAAGGATCAGTTTCTAGAAGAAACTGCCAGGAAAAAAAAAAAAAAAAGCAGTTGCCAGAAACTCTTTGAAGAACTGGCCTACTTAGGTATCTACTGCCAGTTGGACCCTAGAGTCACTCTACCTCTGCTGCCACCCACAGCAGGAGAATGAATGCCCTGTGCCCAGCCTGTTTCTTCAGGTGGGTTATGTACAAATCAAAGTCTATATAGATACAACTGACTGAGGGAACGAGTCACATATCTGCACTGTAGTTTCAATGGAGGCTAAGAAATAAGGGCTTTAAAAATTGTGCCTTAGGAAGCAGTATTCTTAATCAAAAGTAGGGAGACCATCCAAAGTATAGAGAATTTTCAAAAGATTCACAGCCGTCTTAAATGTCTGATATCCTCTAAATGGGAAACGTACTTGAGTTTATTTCCATTTCCTGATCTGGCTGCCTTTCTTTTATTTACCCCACTGATGCAGTGACATTATACTTGTTTTATACCTCTCTCTAGTCCTAAAAATACACACTAATGGACTCTTTACAAATAAATTTTTCTCATTAGAAAGCCCTACCTGAGGCTTAAGATGGGATTCATTGCTGCAGCCAGCTGAGCAGAATATGAAATTGAAGGGGCTGACCAGCCCCAGCTATGCACAGTAAGTCCTTTAACTAATTACCCTAATTCCCACCCTCAGTTTATTTGTATTCTACTTCCTGGGCCTCTAGGGGGCTCTACCAGGAAGCACTGCATTCACCTCCATTGAACCTCCTCTCTTCTGATTATTGTCTCTGATTTGATTTAAGCATCAGTAAGACCCATCTGACTACCATCTTGTAGAAAGTTGTCAACAGTTTTTGTTTGCTGATTGCATACTTTATTTCTCTGTGCTATTACGAATTATCTGTGAATTATTTTTGCGTAGCTTTACTATTATTTGAGACTTTAGAAAGATTTTGCGATAAACATGGGTGTTGAGACAACTATTGTGTTACAAACTTTAGTCCATATTTTGGCAAAAGGAAGAATGAAGAAAACCTCATAGCTAGTTATTTACTCCTCTCTGCCCACTGCTCCACATTTACCTCTATCTTATCTGCCAGGGATTGGCAAACATTTTCTATAAAGGGTCAAAAATAAATATTTCAGCCTTTAATGGCTTTATGGTCTCTGTCACAACTCTTCAAATCTGCTGTAGTGCAAAATAGCCATGGACGATACATTAAGAAATAGGCATGGTTATGTTACAATAAAACTTTATTTATAACAATAGGTAGCAGGCCAGATTTGGTCAACAGACCGCAGTTTACCCACCCCTGGTTTATATGAAAGGTCCTGAGAGAATATACTGATAGTCTCAGTACTGGACAGGAATGAAGTATTTGAGGATATATCTGTCTTTCATATTGAGTTAATATGATTAGCCCAATTTATTGCTTAAACTCTCAATTTCTCATCATCTATGGGTAGTAAAGATACATTAATTGGAAAAATGGAAGTTTAAGTACACACCATTCTATCCACAGAATACTTCGTTTTATGGTTTCCTGGTGCCAGTGAATTAATTTCTAGCAGACTTCCTTCAGACTTTGCTCTCTGCAATATGAAAGCAGCATTCGAAAAGGATTTTCTGGTGTATGACGCCCTGATAAGAGAAACAATTTCCTCAGAAATCAGTATGTTTGCATGTAGAGACAAAAGGTATAGTTTCCACAACTACCTTTAGAGAGCCAGAATTGTAATGTTGCACACATACTTAGTTATATGAGAAGAGTACAACAAAAGACTGCTCACACTCATTTTCATCTGAGTTTTCACTTAAACGGGAACACATTAAAATTGGGAGTCAGGAAAAGGGCAGAAATGTGGAGAGTAGCTATAATATAAATTTTTGATGTTGAAATGGATCGAGAATTTCCTGAAAATATATTTTCCCCACACATCTATTAAGGTGAATTTGTGACAGAGTGGATTATATTTCCCCTTTTCATTTAATTTATATAATACTTGAACATCAATAAAACTCCCTTTAACTAAGATGTTCAGCTTGTCATTTGTATCTGCAAACTGGAGAGAGAAAACTCAGCTTTGATGTTGTCTTGGAAAGAGCAGGGAACCTTAGCGGGTAGAGCATCAATGTTCCAAATGAGGGAACATGTGCACATTCAGACTGCTTTGTTAGTTGCTTCTACTGCTATTGAGACCGGTGGCTCTTTGGGGGCTGATTTTAAATGAGAAGTCTGCATTTATTACTTCTACTGCAGTGCCGCTCCCTTGCTTGGCAGCCAGAGTTCTACCTGTACCCCTCTCTCTAAAACATCACTAATATCTTCCTAACTGACAACTCTAGTGGACTTGACATCTTCCTTTTTTGACGGTCATGTGGCATGTGACATTTTCCTTTATATACTTGAATCTTTGATTCCTAAATGCTTCTTTTTCTTGTTTACTTCCTAAATTTTTTCTGACTCTTATCATTCAGAGTACTTCCCCTACTGCTTCTGTCTTTTGAATATAAGGGTTTTTGCCAAAATTCAGTGCTCATTGAGGGACAGTGCTGCACGGTGATTCCAAGCATAGATGCCCGAGCCAGATGGCGTGGCTTCAAATCCAAGCTCCGTCACTTACTAGCTGTGTGATCTTGGGCAAGTCCTTTAAACCTTCTATGCCTCAGTTTCTTCATCTTTTGAATGGTGCCAGTATTAGTATTTGCCTCACTGAGTGTGTGAAGAGTCATTAAGTAAAAATGTGTAAAGCAGTGTTTCTCATACTATCATGTGCATACAGATCAAATGGGAACCTTGATAAAAAAAAAAAAAAAGATTCTGACTCAATTCTTCAGGGCTAGGCCTGAGAATCTGTATTTCCAACAAGCTCCCAGGTGATATGGGTGCTGCTGGTCTGCAGACCACATGTGAGTAGTAAGGAGGAAACATGCTTAAAACCAAGTCTGTCACTACAGAGTGTTAGCATCATCATCATTGTCATCAACACCATATTCCTCTTTTCTTGAAACATTCTCTTCTTTTTGATCTCATGCACTTCCTTAGCATTGTCCTAGAAGAATGATAGCTTTGTAAGTGCAGAGATCTTATTTCTATTATTATATCTAGATGTTCAATAAGTGTTGGTTGAAAAAAATGAAAAGAAGGAGGGAAGGAAGGAACATAGAATAATATTCTATATGAATAACTCTCAGTATTTATTACCAGATCTGACTTCTCTCCAGAATTCTACTCTATGCCACTGGCTCTGCCAGATGTCTCCATTTGGATGTCCCTTGGGCATCTCATATTAAGTCTTTGCAAAACTGACTCTAGTCTTCCCATTCCATCCCTCTTTTTTTCCAAATCTGTGACTCTCCTATGTTCTCTGTTTCTCTTCATGGTATTCCTACATTTTTCTTTCTTTATTTTGTTACTGCCATTTTCTCTAAAAGGAAAGCCCTAAGCCCATCTCTACCTGTCACAATGGTACATACTCTTAATGGCTCATTTCACATCCCAATTCCCTCAAAAAACCTTCCAGTAGCCTTCAATTAGATGAATATTCCCTGACACCAATGATACTACAGATAGTGCTTCTCTTATGGCCCAAGTCTGATTGTTTTACAGATTGTGAGTACTACCCTACTTCAGTCATATACATACTACATATATGATTTTTGACATATCCCAGTACTATCTCTACTACTATTGTCACTTTCGTCAAAAATATCTATGTACACAGTTTAGAGACAAAAATGTTCAAAAAGTTTATAAATAATCACTAAAACAGGAAGCAGCAATAAGAAAAAAACAATCTTTTCTTGAACACATATGCATACTTTCTATTCCTCGGGGGCAAGCACTTTTAACTCTTTTAATGGGTTTTTTAGTTTATACCTCTACTTCACTCAATAACATACTTACATTGCTGTTTCCTCATTTTTTAATTTTGGTATTATATATAAACTCTCCCTATCCCTCTTCTATCATATGAGGACCCACTTTCCATTTGTCCAGCATAGATAGCTTGTGATTTGGATTAGATCTATATTTAGTATTTATATTATTTTGACAGCTGAGCCAATAATATGCTTTCCTTTTTATGTACAATCATTGAATTTTCCTGGAGTTAATATTTGTGGAATTTTTCTGCCCTGCTAAGTAATTTATGTGCCACTAATTTAGCTTCCCAAACCACCCAGTTAGGAGCTTTCTTCTCAACATGTTTACACCTATTGGGTTCTGTATTAATTTCATCTTGTTTAGGACATGTCTCCCAGAGCTTTTCTACTACTTCATTTCATACTGCTTGCTCTTTATCAAGAGCTGTTATTTTAGAATCTCCCTTCACCGTCATTTTGAGGATTTCCTTTAGGTCTTCATAGTGATGGATTGCCTTTTTCTAGGATTCTGGGCTTTTTCTATTTTTTATTTACTTCTTTGTTTTTGTGGAATACAACTTCTAGTGTGTTTGTGGAAAAGAGTGCATGTGACATAAATTTTTTGCAATGACACACGTCTGAAAATATCTTTTTCTACATCACACTTGATTGATAATTTAGTTGCATATAAAATTCTAGTTTGCAGATAATTTATATTTAGAATTTTAAAGGCATCATTCTATTGTATTCTAGCTTTTGTGCTTCTATTATGAAATCCGATGCTATTTTAATTATCACTTATGCTAACTTTTGTTCTTATGGGAGATTTTAGGATATTGATCTTTATTTTTCACATTGTTATCATATGTGTGATCTGGAAAATTGATGGCTCTTAATCTGGAAATTTGAATTTCTTCATTACTGAAAATATTTTTGTATTTTTTATGTTGATATTTTTCTCTCATCCTGTTTTAATTCAGTTTTTCTTTCTGAAACTGCTGTTATTTAAAGATTCAATCTTCTAGATTCATTTTCTAAACATCTTATATTTACTTTTATATTTCTATTTTTCTATCTATTTTTCCATCTGCGAGATATCCTTATCTTTGTCAACTTATCTTTGAGGTTTTAATCTCTATTAATACATCTTTTAATTTTTAAAGCCCATTTTTGTTCTTTGAATTTTTTATATCATCCAGGACTTGATTGATGAATAAAATATGTCCTATTCTCTCTTTGAGGATATTAATACTATATTTGAAATTTTCCATGTATCATCTCTGTTTCCCCCAGATTTCTTTTTTTTTTCTCCTGTATGTTTTGGTTTCTTTTTTTCCCATTAAAGTTTTCCCTCAAATATCTAGCCATCTTTCTTTATCTCCTCAAACTTACGAGTGTTGTATCAGAGATGGTTGGAAATTCTCTTATACAGATGATAATTTTCAAATGTAGTTTGCCAGGGCGATTTTATTAGGGAATCTGTAAGATCACCTCTGCTCTTAGCTCTGCCTCACTGCTCGTAGACCTTTTTCTTTATTCTTTTTAGACACAAATGCTTCACTCTTTTGCAGAGGTAGGGCATTATCAGTTGCCTGGCATCAAAGAAAAAAAAGAATATGGGCATCAAAGTTCTTGATCAAAATTACAACATATTCTTCAGTTTTTCTTCATTGTCACTCTCTCTTCCAGAATTTCTCATACCACCAACTCCTAACATGTGGGAGTTCTGTAGTGAAAAGTGCATTGTTTCTTAGCTTCCTAAGAGGTGCCCCTAGATTTGACTTTCCCAGGATTGATTAAACAAGCTTCTGCTAATCCTTCTGATTTCAAACTATCAAATTTATGTAGCTATTATAACTTTGTGCTTCCTTTTGTCTTTGTATATTTGTTTCTTTTAAAAAATCTATTTACCATCATTGTATAGGAGTTTTGGAAAGAAGTTCATCTAAATGAACTTGTCCAAACCTCCTCCAAGTCTTCTCTTTAAAACTTAAATTCCTACTTTAACTTTTCTTAGGCAATATTTGTGAAATAATGTTTTTTTTTCCATGTAGTTTTGTTTTTCTTATGCACAGCAAATAAATACACAGATTTTTAATTCTCCACATAATGCCCAAGATTATTTTACAAACTTCTATTTTTAAGCATATTATATTTTGGGAAGTACTGTATAATATTGCTCAGCATGAAGTTGACACTCCTTAGACATTTATTGACTTAAAGAATTAATGGTCCCTGGACATTCTTTAGAATAATTGTCTTTAATAGTGTATTTTATGCTATATGTTCTTGTGTGAGTTGTGTGTGTGTGTGTGTATGTGTGTAAAAGCTGATCATTCAGCCACTTAATGGAAGCAGCACTACAGATTGTCTGTATACCCCCAGGAACAATTCCCCACTGCTGAGTTACCATATCATTCAGCTAGGTTGGGACCCTGGCTGTGGCATAAGTATTATCATTATTTTCCAGAATATTACCATCTGCTCCTTTTATCCATTAACCTCCTATTGTACCTCATAAAAGAAATTTCTAGCAATAGAAGTAGAACTAATCAGAAGAAAATACTTTTGACACACAATTTGCTTTGGGAATGGAGGTCAATGCTTCTCTTATTTTCTTCCTTTTTTCCTTAATAATTCTTTAATTTTCCTGATGGAATATTATAGATTATCCACATAAATGAAATGATATAGTTTGTTTATTTTGGTATAGTTTGTTTATTTATTGTTGAATAAGACAAATCAATTAACATTGAAATTAGTCATTTCCTTGTGTCCAGCAAGGACATAAAAAATAAATGAGCTCATAGCTGCTGAAATTCATATACAGTTCCCCCTCCCACCGCCAGACACACAAATTGGCTTTTTAGCCAATCATTGTAACACCTTAAAATGATATAATTTTTATATTGGTCATGTTGACATTTATATGAGGTAGCAGAGGCTGAAAAATTATGTGATTTGATCATTTACCTGAATTATTTATTTAGATACTCTTGTATGTTTCTCATTACCTAACAATAATAATACTCTTATAATATATGCTATTTGTAGACATTATTTTGAGAACTATGTGTATTAATTCATTTATCCTCACAATGATATTTTGAAATAGATGTGATTCCACTTAACTGATAATAATAAGAAACACTTAGAGAATTAAATAACTCCCAAGCCATATAGCTGGTAAGAGGTGGATCAAAGATCTGAAACTACACCTGCTGTCTTCAGAGTCAGCTTTTCAGCATCACTTTCCACCATTACCTTAACTTCTAAGATAACGCAGGTATATCTTAACAGTAGTAGTGAACGTCTTTGTAGAATAAACAAATTTTTCCCTGAGGTTATGTTCATAAAATGTACAGAAGTCCAGGGTCAATGAAAGATATTCAATACAGGCCTATTGCTTTTTCTAGATTAAATAATGGCTTCTTTTAGTTTATTTAATTTTAATTTGATTTAATGCTGCCCTAAAATTAAAATAATGTGAATTCAGTGAACTCCTGAACTAAAGAAATTATATTAAATTAACAAAGCAAAATTCAAATGATGTTAATTCTGGGCTCTTAAATTTTTGGAAATTTTTAAAAGCCAACCAAAAAATAAAAAAGAAAAACTCTTACATATAAAGTAGACAATTCTCTTAGCTTTAAGGAGATTAAAAATAGAGTTTGAATTTGATAAGGAGTATTTATTTCTAAATACATACATACATACATAACATACATACATACATACATATATCATACATACAACTAACATACTTAATAGTGAAAAACTTAAAACTTTCCCAATGAGAACAGATATACAGCAAGGATATTCCTTCTTACCATTCCTTTTCAGTCCTGTACTGGAAGTTTTATCTTATGGAACAAGACCAGTAAAGGAAAGAAAAGGTATAGAGAGTGAGAAGGAAGAAATAAAACTGTTTTCGTTTATAGATAACATCATCATCTATGTAGAAAATCTGAAAGAATCAATCAAAAAATCCCTGGAACTAGGTAAGTGATTATCAGCAAGGTTGCAGGATACAATGTTAATATACAAAAGTAGATTGTTGTCCCATATATCATTGTTTATCCTATATATTGCATTTTAAATATAAATATTACCATTTATATTCGCACTCAAAAAATGCAATACTTATGTATAAATCTAACAAAATATGTACAAGATACATATGAGGAAAACTACAAAACTCTGATGAACAAAGTTAAAGAAGAATTAAATAAATGGAGAAATATTTCATGTTCATGTATAGAAAGAATCAATGCTGTCAAGATGTCATTTCTTCCCAACTTGATCTATAGAATTAATGCAATCCCAATCAAAATCATAACAGGTTAATTTTGTGGATATTGGCAAATTTATTCTAAAGTTTATATGGAGAGGCAAAAGACTCAAAATAGCCAACACAATAATGAAGGAGAAGGACAAAGTTGGAATACTGACACTACATGAATTCAAGACTTACTATAACACTACAGTAATCATGACAATGTGGTATCGGCAAAGACAAGACAATGGAATAGAATAGAGATCCCAGAAATAGACTTGCCTAAATATAGCCAACTGATCTTTAATAAAGGAGCAAAGTCAATACAATAGAACAGAGATAATCTCTTCAAATAATGGTACTAGAACAACTAGACATCTACATGCAAAAAAAAAAAAAATTTAGACACAGACCTTATACCCTTCACAAAAATAATTCAAATGGGTTATAGACCTAAATGTAAAATGCAAAACTATTAAACCTTTATGCTAAGAGAAAACCTGGATGACCTTGTTTGTGGCAATGACTTTTGAAATATATCACCAAAGGCACTATCTATGAAAGAAAGAATTGTTAAACTGAACTTAATTAAAATTAAAAACTAATACACTTCAAAAGAATGTGAAGAGAATAAGGCAAGCCACAGACTGGGAGAAAATTTTTGAAAAATGCATCTGATGAAGGACTATTATCTAAAATATACACAAGATTCTCAAACACATCAATAAGAAAATAACCAACTCAATTAGGTCAACAACCTTAACAAACAACTCAGCAAAGAAGATGTACAGATGACAAGCATATGTTCCACATCACATGTCATTAGGCAAATGAAAATTAAAATAGCAATGAGATATCACCATAAACCTATTAGAATGGGCAAAATCCAGAATACTGACCAAACTAAATGCTAGAAAGGATGTAGAGCAACAGATATATTTATTTTTTGCTCATGGGAATAGAAAATAGCATAGTTACTTTGAAAGACAGTTTGGCGGTTTATTATAAAACAAATTATGCTCTTACCATACAATTCAGTATTATACTTCTTGATATTTACCCAGAGGAATTGGAGACTCATGTCAACATGAAAACCTGCATACGTGTATTTATAGCAGCTTTATTAATACTTGTCAAAACTTGGAAGCTATCAGGATGTTCTTCAGTAGGTTAATGGATCAATAAACTGTGGTACATGCAAACAGTATTCAGTACTAAAAAGAAATGAGCTATCAATTCATGAAAAGACATAGAATAACCTTAAATTCATATTACTAAGGGAAAGAAGCCAGTCTGAAAAGGCTTCATATTGTATGATTCCAACTATATGACACTTTGTAAAAGGCAAAGGTATGGATACAGTAAAAATATTGGTGATTGCCTGGGTACAAGGGTAGGAGAGAGATAAATAGAGAAATTTTAGGGTACTGAAAATACTTTTTAAGATACAATAATGATAGATCCATTTCATTATACATTTGTTCAAACCCATGGAATGTACAACATGGAGAATAAACCCTGATGTAAAGTATAGACTTCGGGTTACTTACTATGATGTGTTGACGTGGGTTCATCAATTGTAACAAATATACCACTCCTAATGGGGGATTTTGATAATGGGGAGACTCTACATGTGTGAGGGCAGGGAGTAGATGGGAAATCTCTGCACCTTCCCCTCAGTTTTGCTGTAGACCTAATACCAGTCTAAAAAAGTTAAGTCATAAAAAATGGAGCTTTATATTTAATGCTTATACTTTAATTTGACAGTTAAATTTATTGTCTAAGTGCTTTAAACCCATTGTTGTTTTCAAATATATCAACTTAGTTGAAAATGTTACTGTAGTAGTAAAAACTGAGAAAGTTACTGACCCTCACATATTCCCCTTTGGGAGGTAAAGCCTTTAGCAGAAAATAAAAAACAAAAAGTAAAATTAGTGCATTCCTTTCCATCCACCTCCCTTTCTGTGACAATTTTTTAAAAATATCTTATTTTCTATATTTTGATGAGTTCATTACCACCTCATTCCAAAAACTGTCCCTGTTGTCTGAGTTAAATTAGTTCTGTTATTTTATAGTTAGTTGATGAAGTAATCTTTTTTTTTTTATTCTTGACAAAGGACTTTTTTACATCTTTATGTGGCTTCAGAGCTGAAACTATTCTCATAGAGAATTAAAAATTGGGGATTTTAATAGGAAGTTAAATGCCTTTATTTGAATGACTCAAGATAAAAATGTTGAAATAATCTAGTCTTCCAATTTTCTAAAAAAAAAAAAAAATGCATGTGTTTTAGACTCAAGAAAGAAAGGAATAAGGAAAGCTAATATAGGCTTTTCCTTTGTAGTTTCCTTTTAAAGGAGAGTTTTAAAGGAGAGTTTCCTTTTAAAGGAGAGTTCACATGAAAATTTACATGAATTTAACTTGAAATATTTAAAGAATTAGTGCACAAATATGCCGATAATGGATAAGCGCATGCATATGGAATATATACATATGAAAATATGTATACATGCATTTAAACACACACTCATATTATTTAGCTTCACATTAGAGTAGACTTTACTAAATTTAGACTATATCTGATGAATCTGTTTTTCTCCGTGACAGTAGGTCAATACTCTTCAGGTTGTTTCTCTTCATCTAAAACTATTTGATAACAGAAAGATCAGATTAATGTTGAATATGCGACAGATATGCTAACACTACAACGACATATTCTCACACCATTTCAAACCAAAGGTGATAATAAAAGATGCTTGTTAAAGTATACCTAAAGCACAATTAGCTTGCTGAATCAAAGGTAGAAGGAAGCTGTATCAGTCACTACAGGTAATGGTTACAAAAGAGGGAGAAGGGCCAAAAAGTAAGGAAGAGAAGGAAAGTATCTTAGAGTTAATTACTGTAACAGCTGTTAAACACTCATGTGCAGAAGGAAAAAGGGAAAATGGTGTCATTGCCATTTTGTTGGGGCTGTGGGAGCATCTGCTGAGGCTGTCACTACTAAAGGACAAGCCAATGCCCCTTCCATTTTGCAAGAAGTCTGCACTTTCACTACATTGCTAGTTTTTATATATATTTGTTCATATTTTATTTTCTAATTGTTTATTCTAGTTAGAGAAATGCAAGAAGAGTTGTTGATTTTTCAGTCCATTCAGCTTTTTTTACTTGTTAGGGCAGAGCGGCAGCTTCTAATTTCCTTACATGGGAAGCCAGAAACTGGAAGTTTGAGATGTTCATTTTTCTTTAGATTTTTATTGTGGATTTTTTTTTTTTTTTTTAATTTCAGGATGAAAATGGCGTTTTTAAGAAGGGAATTTTATTTCTTTCTGTTGCTTACCTGAGAGCACTGACAGTTTCTAGCCAGTTTTACCTTTATGAGTAAGGATTCCTAACTTTATATAGTATCACCTATTAGACCACTAACCCAAAGAAGGCCCATAGTTTTATCTTCCATAGATAATCAAATTCATAATTTGGAAACTCCTCACAGGATACAAACTAGATGTCTTAGCTTGAGCTGCTATTATAAAAATATCATAAACTTGGTGGCTTAAAAAATATAGAACTTTATTTATCACAGTTCTG
The DNA here is from genome assembly GCF_000325575.1 of Pteropus alecto. NCBI lineage: Eukaryota > Metazoa > Chordata > Mammalia > Chiroptera > Pteropodidae > Pteropus > Pteropus alecto. The sequence continues at coordinate 4,153,127 of NW_006431210.1, forward strand.
GGAACTCAGAAGTCCAAGATCAAAGTCCTGACCAATTTAGTTTCTAGTGTACCCTCACGTGGAAGTGTGGAAATGGTGGAGGGAGGGAGAGGGAGTGACAGAGACAGAGAGACAGACAGAGACAAAGAGAGTGAGAAAGCACTAGCTTTCTAGTTTACAACTTCTTGTAAAGGCACTACTCCCATCATGAGAGCTCCACCTTCATGACATAATTATCTTCCAAAGTCCCATCTCTAAATACTATCACACTGGGCTTTAGGGGTTTCAATATATAAACTCTGTAGTGACACACACATACACTCCATGGCATCTGATTAATCTTCATTTCTAGTCTCAGTGTTATATTACTTACTTTATTGGCAGGTCATCAATGCATTCAAGGACATGTTAATAACATGTTATTGAGTATTTTTAAATGTTTTTGACTGGGATAGTCTTTGTACACCATGTTAGGAGATGGCATGCTTAACAATAAAATAAAATTGTTCATAATAAAGTTTGGAAATAAGCAAAATTTTAATCGATAGAAAAATATTAAGTAAATACTGGAGCATCATACTATGGGGCACAGGATATTCAACAGCTTTTCAAAAAAGAATCTATTAGTATCTATGTGTACATCTAAAAAAAGAATTCTTTTATATTTTTGAGACAAAAGCGGTTTACAGAATAATAGAGAGAGAGATAGAGACACAGATATATACCTAATATAAATGCCTTAAGTAATTCTGCAGGATACATTCAAACTGTTATCAGCAATTATTTGGAGAGGAGACAATGAGGTCAGTAGTGGAATTGTGAGCTGAAAAAGAAATTTTACAATTTAATCTACATCCTTCTAAACTGTTTATATTTTTAGGGAATATATGTTCAGATATTAGATTTTTAATGCAGTTTTCAGTAATCTTGATAGAAGCTAGTCTTACTAATAGCAGGTTTTTTATATGAACTAACGTAGTCCACTTAAGAGTTTATTTTATGACACCTATTGATGTATTTATTAATTTAATAAAATTTTTAATGGAAACAAAAGCTATAAAGATAAATTTTATAACTTAAAATCTAAAAGCAAAAGAAAACTATTAAATCAAAATAATACTCTTTCGATATATATTTTTTTAATTTAGTCTGTTCTTCACCTTGATTTGGCATTGTTTGAATCATCAGGACATTTTTCAATTCTCATCTTTTCAGCTGCTGGAATTTGTGTTCTATTAGAGATAACACTATTAAATCTTACATCCTAAATTTGTTTTTGAAATAAGTTTAAATTAGTTTTAATTCAGAGCAGAAACTTTCTTCTGGAGACACATATGTAAGATTTGTTAAAAATAAATTACCAAATCACATATTTCAGGAAAAGTTTATTTCTTGCATAATTGTTTATGATAACTACTTTATCAGTCTTGAAGATAATTTTTTTAATTAAATATTTTAGTGGTTTTATTTAACACAGTAATTGTATCAATAATGTTGAAGAGACTTAAATTTTTTTAACTCCTTATTTTTCACAATGTATTTTTCACCATTTGAATTATTGGCATAGAAGATAATTATGAGAAGCTATTTAAAGATTCTTGCTGAATCTATTGTCATGAGGATCCCATGCTAAAATAAAATATGTATATCGGAATGATAAATCTGTAGCCCAGTCTTCAGAAAATACATTAGAAATTTTATTTTACTTATGATTTGTTTTATTTTCAAATGCATTAATATCTCTATTGTCTGCAACAATTACAATGGACAAATTTTATTCAAATTATAGCCATCACATCACAATGGCCCCACTGTAAAGCATTGACTACAGTCAATGGTGTTCAAAGCATGATGAGGTGTTTAGCAGAGAGACGTGCATAAGTGAAGTCTTTAAGTTCTATACCAGCAACTACATTTGTGAAAAGCAGATAATTTTGGATGCTAGAAGTTAGGTTGCTAAATGACTGGAGCCTATAGTACAAGAAGCAGTTGAGAGTCATGCACCTGAAGAGGTAGGCAGGAGCAAGATCACATCATGTAGAAGTTTTATGATTTACTAGGATAGCTGATAAAGGCAGGAAGATGAATACAAGGGATACAAATGAAAAGATATGACTATGTTCTATATTACACAAATAAAAATATATATTGACTGAAATAAATTTAATATATTTTAACGTATTATCCCTGTATTTTGACATTTTATCACATTTATCAATTCCCTTTGCTTTTCAGGTGTCTTACATCTACACATTTGCCAATCTTTTTAAATACCATAGTGTTGTTTGCTCGAACTAAATTAGAGTTCCACAAAATCCCTATCATTTCAGAGAACATTTGAATGAATTTCTAATGAGGATCTGGGTTATTAACTAGGCACGTTCACTAATATTTATTGAGGAGAACTGATAACAAGACTGCCAATTTAAATTCATCTTTTGACCTCATCTTCATTTATTCTTGCATAGAGCCATTGTGGTCCTGTAAAATTAATAGGGTGGACTATGCCATTAAGTATTAATTATGTGGCATGGATTATTATCAGTGAAGTAGAGGTATAAGGTGACAGAGCTGTTACCCTTGAGATAGTTTAGAGGTTTTAAACGTGAAGAAACCTCTGTATTCTATGATCTACTTAGTATGTATGTCAGAAGAGTACTGCTAATGGACAAATAAACTTATTAGAACACACTTTGCACTCTGGTATGTGCCTTGGAATCTAAACACAAAAAAAGTCCATAATGTAAGTTCATTATGAACAACTTATCAACCTGTGTGTCATTTAAATTACCCTGTTGTTCCTTCTATAAATTCCATATGCTGTTGCTCAGGAACTGGTGCTTCTTTGTAGAAAGTTAGAAAGGATAGAAATATCTCTTTTGTTGGAATTTTGCAAAAAAAAAAAAACTCTACCCTAAAGCCCTTGCTTAACTCTGTTTTCATTGGCTCTTCCCAAGTCCGTATTTTATGGTTTTATGGGTTAAGGATGGGTGGAGAGAGTCTTTCCTCCTTTTCCAGCTTCTATTTTATGTTCCTTTAATAACATATGATTATATTTTATTCAAGTCAAATTTTTTAAAATTATTAGTAATTGTTTTGATCTCTTAGATACTGTTTTTGGTTTTCTGGCCTATGATAACAAAGCCTATAAATTAAGGTTTTGCTCACAGTATATAAAGTATTTGGTGATATGTTTTTATGTTATGACTAATACATAATACATAAATGTTATATATTAAAATATAAACAATATGAATGTCAGAGAAATATGCTATTCTGAAAAATTTAATATGGGAATTGCTGTATTTCTAAGGCACATTTGTTCATATGCTAACATCTCTGAAACTATAATGTGCCTTTCATGACACCTGACAATCTTTTTTGGTCAGACAGTCCCAGCATAATGATCGTTGCCTGCTCATGAGCAGACTTGGCTGTGCTCCATGGTGGCACGTCTGGACAACTTCAACTCTCAATGTTTCATTCTTTATACCCCTTACGGACCATTTGAGGAAGAGGACTGTTTGAGGACATGAATCTTGCCATTGCCTTGAAACCTGCCAATAACATCATATTTTGAGAGTTAGAAAGAGTCAGCATCAAAATGGGCAGAATCGGTATCATAAGCTTGGAAGAAAAACTTTGAGACACTAGTGGATCATCCTCTGAGAAAAGCTGCATCACTAACTCTCTTGTTGGTTTGTACAGAAAACCTGGGTAGTAACATCTCTAAGTCAAAAAATGAAAATTCAGACTCTAAATATGATAAAATACTATGAGTACTTTTATTTCACATATTTTCCTTTTTATGATTGTACTAAAGTGATAGAGTTAGAACTATATGTCTAAGTAAATCTAACAGAGCTCTTTCAATAAGTATAAAACATTTTAATTGATAGTAAAATCTTGTGTCATTTTTTAATTGTCAGCTTTTTAATTCTTCCATATAATATATAAAATAATGGTGCATCATGCAATTAATGGCAGACTAGAACTGATGGAAAACTATAATTATCTTCTTTTTCATGGCAAGTACAGTGGCTATTATTAAAACTTTGTTTTTTTTTTCCTGTGGTTTTTGAGTGATCATCCCTTTAAAGGTTAATTCTGGCTGTGCATGCTTTCTATTAAGGTATAAACATTAGAGAAAATAGGACTGAATAAAAAGTAACATTAGACACCAATCGTTTTGTTTTACATCTTTGAAACAACCTTTTGATTTTTTTTTTTTTTTTTGGCATTTTTTTAAGGAGAGGCAACCCTCCATTGCAAACCTTCATTTATTTTAATAAAATTTTATTTTAATCGGAATTTTATTGTTTTATTTTTCTAAATATTGATGTTTCATAAACTGTCAGAGACTTACCACAGAACATATCTGACCTAATGTTCTTATGATCTGCTTTAACAATTTACAGAAAATTCATGGGTCCTGAGAAAAACAATTCAATGTAGATCAATAGGCAATGTCTAATATCTAAGTCTTATAACTTTAATGTTTCACTTCTATAAACCTTATTCGTTATTTAAACTGGCATAAACATTTGTAATAAGAAATAACACTTTCTGATGGCAACCTCAGTATGATTATTTATTATATGCATTTTAAAAATGTATTTCATCAGAATAGAGAAAATATAGCTATTATACCTTAATATAATGCTGTCTAATGCTTTCTCTGTGTAAAATTATTGATTTTAGTTTACTAGAGTATCTGTTTCCCTAGTTCATAAATTCAACAGCTGGCTGAGACCTAACAAATACAATTTTTCTTTAAGATATTAGAAATGTGGGAGGGATAATGGCACTATTTCTATTACTAGATAATTAGGAAGCACTTTGTACAAACAAATCTTAGCATTTATCTCATCATAGAGTTACTATTCATATACAAGTCTGTTAACTGAACCTAACCATGTACTTTTTGGCAGCAAGAATCTTTTGTTCCATCTTTAAATCCATAGTATCTGCTATCTTGTCTAGCTCATGGCCAGCTAATTGTTAGTGCTCAATAGATAATAATGAATGAAACGTAAGGTACCTGAGGTTCAAGACCTAATTTTCCCTGTTCTTTTTGCCCAATAGGTACCTGGTAAAGATTTTAAATTAGTAAATTAATGAAGAAACAGAGATTATTGAACTTTCTCCTAATTATGAGCACTTTAGAAGCAAATGACAATGTAGAAGAAAAACTTTAGCTGCATTTGTCCATCTGACCTTTGAGAAGCTGCCAAGTCACTCTTCCCACCACGGACCTCCCTTCAAAGCCCTCCTGTCCTGCTCAGCTGCAGACAAAGCTGGCAAACAGGAAGGAAAGCCTGCCTCCCTGACCCTTCTCCCACAGACTCCAGGCCAGCTGCAGGCCTGGGACAAGCAGGTTTTCAATAGATCTGCAGAGCAGGTTCATTCCACTTAAATGAATATTTATATACATATTATTTAAAAGGTTCTAATTCATTCTTTAATAATATTTTCTCTCTGGCTCCACTCTGAAGTTAGGATTTCAGAATATGATGATCTATAAATGAAAAGTACTTTTTTGTTGAGTATTCATATCCTTAGGGCTGACTGCACATTTTAGTGTCCTACAATTGCTATTTAGAACCATGTTTCTGGCTACAGATTAATATGGCTGAAATTCTACCTAGAATTATGAGTTCAATGAGCTGAATATAAATTATGTCTGTGATATCAGAGACTCAGAGTTGAATAAAGGGACATGACTCTCTTTACTAGGAGCAGAATATTATTTTATAGAGGGTAAAATTTATTTTTAAAACTTGAGCTCCTGACTCTGCACTCCTGAACTTCTGTAATGTTGCCTCTTTTATATCAGGTTCCATGACCTACCCCCTGCCTTTTGCACGTGTTTTTCTTTCTTTCCAAGTTCTAAGATCTTTCTTTCATCCTTACAGCTCAACAGTGTGAATTTTAAAATGATTTATATTCCAAAGATTTAGGGAGCTGATTATTTTAAGAAAGAAAGGGTTTAAAAAATATAGCAATATGCCTGGAGCACAGCTATGTAAAATAACAAAAGTTTAGGCGTCTAAAAAATGTCTTTTTATAGTAATCTTTGGGCGACAATCTCCTGTCGATAACATGACTGTAGTCAGTTATCATAATAGATATTTCTGTAGATTACTGCCAGTGAAAAAGTATTTCTTCTTCTCAGTGGATACTTCAGATAACAACATACATTATAAGAACAAAATAAACTGTATTTATCTTAAGTAACAATTGGAGAGACAAAATTGAAACAAAAGAAAAAATGAGAAAAACTCGGTTGCCAGATAAATTGCTCACTTTCTTTTTTTTTTCTGTCTCCCTCCCTTTTTCTCTTTGAAGACCCAGAGAACTGTAGAAAAGCATTAGACATTGTTATGTTTGTTTTTTAAAGATGAGGTAATTTAGGCTTAGATAGTTAAGTAGCCCATTCGAGTTCTTACAGCTTGTAAATGGCATTAATGAGCTGAATACTCAAGTCTGTTATTCCATATAGAGGACAGTAGAGAGAGAGAATGCATGAAGAGTTTGAGAAACTGAACTATCAAAGAAACATGAAGATAATAATGATGGCATTGATTACCACTTACATAGGTAAGAGCTTGGAATAGAGAAGAAGGGTTGAATAGAATGCAAGTTAGGAATTTGTCTTTTGTTTTTGTTTTAATTCGTTTTTCACATTTCTGATAGTATGTGTTTTGATTCTTTCAAGTGGTTGTAAATCTAACAGGATAAGCTAGAGATTTGATTCTAAAAACGACAAGCCAAAAGTATGTGTCGTTTCATATACTTCACATTTCAAATGTTTCTCATTATTATACTATCGTGGGAAAGTCGTTATGTTAAATTGGAAACACATCTATTTTTCCGATATTCTGTTTAAATCCTGTTTTGCGTAAATGACATTTTGATTGAAAAGAAGAATTCTAGAACCTATGAGATGGAATGGTGAGGTGGGAAGCTGCATTCATGGATATTTGGGTATCTGGATTCAGAGCTCGAATCTCCTACTTAATCATTTCAGTTTTCAGAACCTCAGATGCTTCATTTACAGTAGGGGCAGTGAAGCAAAATAACTTTCCAATTTTCTTTCTTCATTACTACTCTGTGATTCTATGATCCTTGATCAGTAGTATACTGATTGTACCTGACTGACTTTTTATTCTTTTTGTTGTTCTTCCTTAATATACTAAGATGTGAAATATTTGTTGTTGGTTTCACTTCCTTATAGACTCTTTTTCAGTCTTTAAACAATAATTTCTACACAAGCTTTGGGTTGTTAATATTTGGCCTTAAATAGTTTAATTTTCCTGTGCCATTGTTTACTCATCTTTCAAATGGGGATGATAGAGTGATATTATTTACCTTTTAGATTTGATAGATGATTGAGATAGTTTAATAAGATTTTTAATATACTACTTGCCATATGGTAGATTCTCAGTAAATGATAGCTCCTCTTACTTTCCCAAAGTTAATATTGATTATTTGCTTTTCAGAGCCTGAAGGCTATCTCTCTAAAAATTAAATATAACCTCACCTATTTTATTTTCTGGAAACTTCATAGTCCTTTCTAGGGCTACTAAAAGTATGGCTCCAGAAATTGTGCTTCAAAATATCTCATTCCCTTCATACTAACTTGAATAAACACTTTTATTTTAGTCGTATTATGATTCAGCCATTATCTAGGCAAAACTAGTGCTAGTTTAAACAGATTACTATGATTCATGTCTTTACTGACTTACATAGGTAAAATGTATAGTTATTTAACCAAAAGCACACTACTGTAATAAAGTTAAATTGACAAAAGCACTATAGTCACCATATTAATATCATTCACTGCTTCATTTTTGGTAACAACAATGGATCTAGTCCTTTGATATTTTATAAATTACAAAATATCTGTGTTTTGCATAAAAATCGTGACTGCCTAAAGACAAAAGAATTACTGTTTTCAAAAGTAATGGTCATAAGAGCTACTCAAAGAGCTTGGTAATGATTTTGATTTCTTAACCCCACCTCCATAAGTTCTGGTCACGTGGGTGTGTAGTGTAGTTCAAGTCTCAATATTAATGAGTACCCCAGGGGCACCAAGTCATACACTGGTAACTGAAATTGAAGACCAATTTGGAACCTTAAATTTACACATGTAGCAGCTACTTAATAAATTTTCAAATGAATGATCCAAACAATTATCGAAGAAGTGAATGTCTATATATGATCTTATGTGATAGTCTTATACTCTATCATCGTATCATAATTTACCAGTGGTTTTTTTTTTATTATTATTATTGCTTGCAGTTATGGAAGTAGAGATCTATTGTTTTTAAGGGATTGTGATTGGATTCATGAGGTTTATAGATCACATTGAGTTCTTCATGATTGATATAGACCTGGATTCCTGATATTTAGCATTTTCTCTTTCAGGTGTGACATTAAATTCATAGCCCTTTAATATCACCTCTATACATAGGAAAGCAGATATGAAATAATTCTTTTATCATATAATAACAATTTCCCCTTCTCCCCTCGTTTCTTTTTTCTAGTATTTTTGGCAGCAGTTTCTGAGAACACTGGCCATACCCTGGTCACTACCATTCCACACAATTTAATCATCACATTGTTTTACTAAAGAGAACTTGTAACAACGAAGAGATAGTGAAACTTACATTTATTTACATTGTGTATTCTAAGCTCCTAGAGTTGGCTTTGAACGGTTTAATTATATTCTGTTAATTTTCCTATACCTTGGAGTCAATAGCTAATAATGAGTGAATAAATCTGGTGTGAGTCAGTGGTGGCCTGAATTGAATCATTAGGACTATACATTAAAATGTAAGTAACCTGCTGAATGTGCTCAACCTAAAATTATAAAAGGTAGAAATTAGTTGAAAATAAAAGGCCCAATCATTCCTATTAGATATAAGCAAAAGCTCTACTTTGAGTTCTATTTTAGAAACTGTTTTTCTTCTGTTTCCAAGTAATGTTTATTTGTTGAAAGATGGGAAATTAAAAACACATAACAAAGCAGCAGCATATTATCCACAATCCCATTCCTCAGCTATAACAACAATGACTATTTTGGTGTAATATTTGTTATTCTCAGAAACTTAAATGTATTTGAAGCATATGTTTTGTATCTGCTTTTTTCACTTACTATTTTATTTTTTAGCAATATTTCATTTCATTAGTCATTATTGGAAAACATTCAAGTTGCTGTATATTAGTCAGTCATATAAATGTATCAAATTTATTTAGCTGCCACTATTTAAGATCATGAGAAAGTAGACCAAAATGTTTAAGACTATGAGTTTTAAAATCCTATAGCTTTGAGTTAAAAGCTAAACTCTGCCATTTATTTAGTTTGGTGATGATGACCAAATTATTATTTTTTTCATCACAATGTGAAAATAACAAGGCAATTCCATAGGATTATTGTGATCATGTAATAATAATTTTACAATTCATATTATGACTCTGAAGAGAAAAGGTAGTTAATAACTGGTAGTATGAATAATAGCAGTCAAAGTTGTTATTGATGTATTATAACTGCTGTCATTCTTATGTAGGGCAGACTGACGCAGAGATGATGAGGTCGACAGGGACCTTTGAGAACCTATGTGCTAGAGTTGTGAAAACTCCATGAAAGTGTTTCCTTAAAACACCATCAGCCCTCTCCCCCAACAGTATACCACCTACCATTATTGTGTAAAAATCTATCTTAAGAGATTTGTCCACTTACCTTAAACATTTTGTATTTTAGAAGAGGAAAATCTAGAAAGATGAGACCTATTTTTTTTAACTAACCATTTATGCTTCAGCGTGAATTAGTTGATCGGATTCTGAGCCCAGATTTTAATAACAGAAATATGAGAGCTCTGCATGCCTGAGGGGGGCAGTGGAGAATTATATATCTTGGGGATATCCTTGACTTGGTAAAGTGACAAAGCTTTGGTAGCAAAATAGTGCAAGAATGATTAGGAAGGAAACTTACTGTATTAGAATAGAAAATCTGTCAGTTAAGAGCTGAGTATAGTGAATGTATTCAGTAAAATGATTTATAGGGGAAAATGGATGTATTGTGTGGTATACTCACTTTGTAGGAGTAAAATGGTACTTTATTGAATTCAGGAGGATAGACATCGTGTGGAAATAAGCAGTATAACAGGAGTGAGGCAGGACTATCACTAGAGCTCAAGATAACGAATCAGAGATACTGGTTGCATCTGGACATGTTCAGATTTTGTCATTGATCCTAGGGCTCCCTCTTCTTGACAGTGTTATTTTAATAATAAAAACCACATGGAAATATATATTGGGTGACTGAAAAATATGTGGTCTGGGAAACATTGAAAGGCAATTGTACTATAGACAAAGAGTGAGACAAGGAGTGTGTGAATTCAAATTGTAGAAAAATAAATTTTTATGAGACAACAAGATCCAAAACTTCTCGGAGATGTTGCAGACAAGTTGTCCATCTCTTTTATCATGGAATCAATGAAAATAAATTAGGCAAACCTACTGTCTCTCTCCTTTTCCTGCTCTTCTGGAAGTCCTGCTCAGAGTTCCTGAAACAGGAGACTCAGAGCTTCTTCTTATGGTGACTGGTGTGGATTGGATTATGACACTAGGTTTGTGTTTTTCATCATGTGGCATCTTGTGTCAATATCCATTTCCCACTTATTTGCAATCACAGTGGAAGTAGTGACATACTCAGTAGATATGTGAGTATTCAGAAGTAGGGACCACAGAAAGAATATATCCAAAAGGATGGTGGAAACTTTCCTTTTAGCCAGTCACCCTGTAGGTTCCAAGAGTATCATTTTACTGTCCCAGGGTACATTGTTCAACCATTGCTGAAGTTGAAATTAGAAGTTTGTGTGTGATGACTATTCCTAATTAGACTCATCGTGTCTATTCATAGTAGGAGGATAGGAATAATAGAAATAGCAAGTAAAAAATGTTGATTTGAAGAATCGAGTCACAATTTTGTCTTCTGTAAGGATGACCCTAGTCAGGCTGCTTTATTTTCCACAATACATAATGATAACCCAATTAATCCAAGACTGTTAATCAGATCTCTTCCTCCAATGATACATTTTAGAAGTCTTATATTGAAATCTCAAGATTTGTTACTAGCGAGAAAGCTCAGTCTTAAAATTCTGCCACATCTTGATTATCCAAGATTTCTTTATTGTACTTCTGTAGGGTCTTTTTTCCAACCCTCTGTTTTCTCTTCCTGTTCCTCAGACTGCTTGCCTCAAGTTATTTCATTCCTGATTTGCACTTTCACTAGAAGAAGGATCTGTAGAGAAATCGAATTCAAATAATTCATTTTTATTGCTTATAGAGGAGAGTTGATAGGAAGAAAGTGGAAATGACAGAAATGTGATTTTAAATCTCTTCTATATATTTCCTTTATTCCAACCATGTTTATTGATTGTCTACTGTGTATTAGGTACAGTAGGGGATAGAAAGAGCATAAAGTATGGCCCGTGGCCGCCAAGAGATTTTAATCTCAAAAAAGGAAAAGTGCTACGTACAAATTGTGCTATCTTAAATCCCCCATTGAGTAAAGCTGGTATAAATAAATATACAAACTTCACTGCCAGGAAGTTGTATCATATGGATAGCACAAAAAATAAATAATGGAAAAGTTCATTTTAGAGAGTGGCAAGTTTAGAGGGTGTGTAATCAGGGAAAGATTTACTGAAGAGCTAACATTTGCCATAAATTAGATTCGTAAGAACATAATACCTGTGGTTTCTTCAAATTTCGAAAGTGGTATATATTGATTGTATAAAATTGTGAAGAACAGAAGAGAATTAAAAGATAATAAAAAATTGCTTATAATCCCACCACCTAATGAGATATCCATTGTTGGTTTTTCTGCAGAATATTATTGTAAGATTTTTCTTTTCCCCTCTCGTGAGTGTGTTTGTATTTGTATTGTGTTAGTAAGGTCCTGACAGGAAACAGATGGCATAGTTAAGTTATATGAGTAGATAAAAGATGAAGGAAGCACAGAGGTGATGCAGTAACCCAGGACTAGTAATAGTAAAGGAGCTGTTACCAACCTAGGCCTATAAATGGAGGGATAAAAGGAGGGCATGTTCACTAAAACTAGGAGGAGAGTGACTAGAGAAAAAAATGAGCTTGAGAGAAGCAGTGTTCTTCATTTGAGAGACTCAGGCAGTCCAAGCAACTAGGCAGGGAGAGAATAAAGAGAACAAGTACCTTGAGCTCCTCTCCCCCATGTCTTAGATTCTGTGCTGGGGCTTCCCATTGGCTGAACCCAACTGGAAAACCGAGATCAGTAGGGCTCATGGAGTAGTGTGTACAAATCAATTTTCTGGGACAGAGAGCAAAATAGGAATGTGTCATGAGTAAACCTGGCAGAGCTAATAAGCATACCTTCCAAAATTGGATTAATCTGTACATACACAGTTATGTAACTTGTACACTGTGACTATTATACATGTTATTAACTATTCTCCTAAGATGATGCTTTTAATTATTACATATTAGTCCATGAAATAGATGACTATAAATTATTCAATGAATGTCCTGTCATATAATAATTAGGATGTTTATGTCTTTCGCAATAAAATTAATGCTACAATATGTGTATGTGAATGCATGTATAGGTATGCTTATTTATTTATTTAGCTCCATGCATATATCTTTGTTTTCTTAAGGTTAATTCCAAGAAGTGGGATTGTTGAGTCAAAGGGTATGCTTATGTTTGAGGCTTTTGATGTATGTTGCAAAATTAACTTCCAGAGGACTATACCAAAGTATTAAAGTAGACTTTTACTGAGTAAGATTTTGATATGTGGAGGTGGACGGACTATTGATAGATGGACATTTGGAGAGACTTCTAAGTGAGCACCATGAAAAAGGGAAGGGAACTGAAAAAGCACATTTTATATCCAGCAATGGATGACTCATCTAATTTGACCTTAATAGTAAGAGGATGTAATAGTTCATTTATACTCACAGTGTGGGAAAGCCCAGAACTAAGATTGACGAACCAGGCTGTTACACAAGGCAGCCTGGGACAGCATAGCTTCCAGAAGAAACATACTGGATATCTGGAAGTAGGCCTGAGAATGAAACTGGTAAAATAGGACATGTTTAAACTCAAAGTATAAAGGAAGATGTACCTGGTAGAATTATGGTCAATGAATACAAGGCATCTTCATACAAGAGAAAAAACCCAGGGGGCTGTTTGACAAATTTTGAATTAAGTGGTGGCTCCGCCGTTTGCCAACCATGCAACTTTGGATAAATGACATAAGTATCTTGATTTGAGGGTTAGAGTTTGTGTTGAAAGTTCAGTTGGCCCTTGGATACATGGGGATTAGGGACACCAACCTCTCCACATTCAAAACTCCACATATAACTTTTGACTACCCCAAAACTTAATTCATAGCCTGCTATTGACCCGAAGCCTTATCAATAACATAAACGATTAACACATATTTTATATGTTACATGTATTATATACAATATTCTTACAATGAAATACGCTTAAAGAAAATGTTAAAATCATAAGGAAAATACATCTACAGTATTTATTGAAAAAAATATGTGTATAAATGGACGTGCACAGTTCAAACCCATATTGTTCAAGGATCAGTTGTACTTAGTACAGCATCTGATACACAATGGAGACTCAATAACTAGTCACTACCGAGGAATGAATCAAGGAGAGTAAATGGTGACTGTGTCTTGTACCCTGTTTTTGTCAGACATAAACTCAGTTGGTGGGGGAAGGGCAGCATGCTGACAAGCAAACCGAATAAAAGTGTTCAGTTAGGAAAATAAAATAATAGCAGATTTTCCTAATAAAAATCTACAGTAAAATAGAATTTTAGTTTTTAAAACACTTTGGACCCTGTTGCCACTTATTTGTCTTTGAGTATTGTTAGCAAAATGATTCTCATGTTAGCAGTATTTCTCTGAAATATTCTACTATGCATTAGTATAAGTCTTCCATTTTGCCTGCCCAGACTCCATTTACCCTTCTTTGGGTAAAATTACTACAGTTTCTCTCTAAAAAAACCAAAAAATGAAAACAAAACTCTAGTTTTCAGTTCATGAGTTTTGCGTGGACCTCAAAGCAAGAACTTGTGACTAAGGCCTGCCTCCTCAGAGCCCCGGATGTCAGGGGGAATGTGACCCAAAGGCAATCCAATTAGAGCGAAACCTGGGATTATATGGGGCTTCTTCTAAGAACTCGCTTCTTTTTCCAGTGGCTTTAGGCTTATGAAGGTGAAAGCCTAAAGCCGCTGCTAGCTGTCTTGCCATCATGAGGTTTATTGATAGAGAAGCCAAAATGGAGATGGGCTGCAATTGAGAGATACAGAGCAAAACCAGCACTTATCACTCTTTTGGTACCCTGGATCAAACTATACCTGAAGTTAATAATCTTTTGGATTTGACAGTTACAAGAGATAACAATTTCTCTTTTTTAGTCTTAGTGAGTTTGATTTGGAGTTTTCTGTCACATGCAACTAAAATAGAGTTAGCTAGTACACATACTTAGTTCAGTAGTTTATTTTTCGTGGAATGTGAGGTCATGTGTAGGATTTAGTTCTCGGTTCCCACGATCGGATAAAAATTTAATTTCATGCTGTTCAACAGGGTTTGAGAACTAATAAGCTAGAACATTCTGGAGGTCAACACACTACTTCTTTGGACTTGAGAAAAAAGTTTATATTTTTTATGTAATAGAATCTTCAGCTGAAAGTCCTCATCACTGGAATACTGTACTTTTAAAATGATTAAATATATAAATAAGGCAGATGTGTGAGGAATCTGGTAGAATCTCTTCATTTCATCAAAGTAGAATCTTCTAAGAGGGGAGAAACATGCACTTGTTGTTGTTGTTTTTTTCTTCAAAGTTAGGATTGTCTGGCTCGATGTACAATAAATCATTTGTATCTTTCTCTGTAGTCTTCTCATTCAGGATAAAAGTGACACATATAACTGCCAACCCCAGTCCACTCACTGCAGTCTGATTTCCTCCCTGCTTTCATCTCAGCAGTTGCTAATGTCACAAATAGGCAGGCTTTGAAGTCAGAGGGAGGGGACAAGAACAGCACCACTCCTTAACTGTACAGAAACCAGAAAACTTCAGAAACCGCAATTTCAGCATCAAATTTAGTTCAGGAGCTCTTGCTTGAGGCAGTAGAGGTAATCCCTGACAAGCGAAATGTAAGACTATTTCTTTTCTCTTTCTCTTAGTCCCAGGTTTGAATAGAAACCTTGTTTGTCCCTGTGTATCCTTAGAGTGAAGTTGAAGAAAAAGAGGGATGGCGAATCTGGCCCCCTCGGAGAGGTTCTGTCTCCTATGGCTGGTATTATCAGTACATTCCTTTGGTGTGGCTTTAGGGAATAAGAAAGGTGGAAGCCAAATGTTACTTAAAATTGAAAGAGAGGGAGAAGACTGGGTTTTTGTTTTTTTCCTTTATGTCTTTCCTCTTCCATTTATGTACTGCTTTAGACATTGTGGCATGAACAGACATTTGAGCGATTTGTGGATTGCTTGGAATCCTGGGTAAAGTGCTTATACAACTTCATTTTTGTTTATTTCCTCTGCACTGGGAAGCTGGGAATAACCCCGAAACCACATGGAGAAGGGATGGGGAGAGAGGGAGGCAGAAGCCTTAACACATGAATTATCTTAGGCCTTCCCCCCTTCCTTCTCTCCCTCCATTATTCCTCCAGGCTTTGTAAAAACTTTCCATCCTGGGGTCGGAAGCAGTGTGGAGAATCTCTTCTGAAAAGTGCCATTGTTCACACACACTGAGGACTCCATTGCATGAAATCAAATTCCATAGTCCATAATTTTCCTCCTTTTCTTTCTTGTTTCTTAGCTGTGTTTAAATTTTCCATTTTCTTCTCTTATTTCTCTGCTTCTCTCATTCTCTGTAGGTAGCCTGTTCAAGCTCACCTCCAAACAACTTGATACAAGCATTTCTCTTTTCTTCTCTGTTCCACCATGTATTTACTTCCAGCTGTCCTCTTTAGAAACCTTCCTTTTCTGAAATTCTTCTGAGTCCTCAGGCTCTGGGCAAGGGCTGACCAGGGTGCCTGTAAAGCTTCTTAGGGGAAATGCCTTGGAAACTTTAATGGGACAGTAACATTCCACGCTCGGCATAAATGGCTGACAATCTGCAATTCTCCTTGGCATGAGATTTTTCCAGAGGCCTGTCCATAATGTTTGCGTGCCAGAACTTGGGATTTCCAGATGTGATATCAGGGCTATGGGCAGTCATTTTGCCTACAAAAGCAAATCAGAACCTTAGTTTCTCATAATGACTGAAAAAAGGATAGCCATTTCTATGACTTTCTCTTTTTTAAAAAAATTTTTATTCTAATGCATGACACATTTAGACAAAAATTATTAAGGCACTGACGTAATTGTTTTACAACAATTATGATGGTGGATTCCATAAACTTACATTCAGCACCTATTTCTTCTCTGACAAGGGCTCAAATTTTCTTTTACTACCTGTTTTAAATAGGTAGATGTCACATAAATTTTAGTTGCATATTCATGAGAAAAACTATTTCCTTGCATATTTCCTAATTCCTAACATGGTTAGGTGTGATTTAACAATTTCTCACAGTGCTGGTGAAGGGTCTGGTCAACTTCTAAGGTAAAAGGTATTCAGGAAAGAAACCGTTAGGTACAGAATGTAGAGAACATATGCAGGTGGGCTTATGGAATGAAACGTTAGGCTGCATTCTCTGAAGCTGGCAAAAGTGTGATATAAACGGGAAGACAAGATTCCTATTCCAGCCCTGCCAACTCCCATCTCTGTGAGCCTTAGAAAGTTACTGATAGAATCTGACCCTCAATTCCTCATCTGTAAAATGTCATCTGGGAATAATGCTATCTTGCAGATTCGTTGATAGGATTAGATAAAATAATGTTTATAAAGTACCCAGCACATTTGAATTTAAACTTACATGAAACTTACTATGTGCCTGACAGTTTCTGAGCATTCCGCAAATACTCCTCCATTTTTCATAACAGCCTTGTGAAATAGCCCTGTTTTTATTATCATTCCCATTTTCTAGAGGAGGAAAAAGAGCTCCAGAGAGATTAGCTAATTTGATTAAGGTCACACAGCTAGCGATAGAACTGAGATTCCAGCCCCAGTATCTGGTCATCAGAGACCTTCACCTAGCGACAGAGTGTTGCCTTCCACTTAATAAATTACTCCACGAGTGTTAACATTCATTCTTGTTTGCCTCCCGTTATTTTTTCATGATTCCCTGTTATATCTTTTAGTTCTCTGAAACGAATATTGCTATTTTATGTGTGATGTGACTGCCTTAACATGCCTTAACATTTGGCTTCTTTGTTTAATGCTATTCTGTTCTTAACTATTTCCTCGCCCACTCACCCCTCCATTCATCTGCACTTACACTCCCCAGCCCTCCAACAACTTTCCACTCTCCTGCCAACATATTTTTTACAAAACCACATGGTTCATCTCTACAGTTCCTTTTCCTGCATTTAGAAGCCTTAAGTAGAAGTCAATAAATTGCTGGAGCATAAATTGTAGCCCACATCAAATATAGGTAAATTTGTTATTTCAGTTTAAATGACTTGTTTTCTACAGCTTCACTCTTGGTGTATAAATAAATGACCTAATTTATTGTCAAATTTTTCTTGGCTTGATCTTCAAGCAGGTAACCCCACTCTACCAAACCTCTGGCTGACCTTGTCTTCCTACCTGATTCACTTACCCAAGCATCCATTTTGGAACACAAAATGATAGGTAAATTCCGCTGTCGGAGTGTAATGTCAGACATGGTTTTTAAAATGGAATGAGAATTTCTTTCTTTAGGGTTGGCCAGAAGCCTTACCACTTCCTTTTGTCTCACTCTCCACCACCACATTCCTACCTTCAGGTCACCAACCTGGCCCTGCAGTCATCTGAGTTTGTGATGAGTGCTTCGTTATTCCATATATCAAGATGTAATTGAGTTTTAATGATGTTTCACATCCCTTCCCTTGTTTCTAACTTTGCTTTTCCCTTGCATTTCACCTTGTTTTGTCTCTACCATGAGTCCCAGTCCCAGGTCTAAACTGACTCTGGTTTTCAAAACCCCATTTCTTGTGTGATTCTTATCTGTCTTTGTTGTTCTGTCACAGTTGTGACATGCTTCCTCAATAGCTGTCATACCCTCACTTGGACTCTGTGTCTCCTGCACCCCACTGCCCAGTTCTGGCCTAGATCTATATGCAGCCGCATGTCTGCTTCTTCCATGGGCCACATGCTGACTCATGGCATTCCCATGCACTCAACTTCTATACTGCTAGTACTTAAGGAGCTGTTTCTCCTTTTCAACTTCATCATCTTTTTTGTGACACTTGAATCGGTCTTCAGAAATGACACAAGCAAAACCATCCAGAGTCCCTACTAAATGTCTCTCTCTCTTCATATTTTTGAATAAGTTATGTGCACAGTCCCTCTTACCAAGCATTAACTGAATTCCTGTTATGTCCAGAGTGCTATTTTGAGTGTTGCAGTAGAAGTACCATTATTACCCCTTTAAGTCAGTTTACTGCATATATGGGGAAGCTGATCATATGTTCCATGCCTGGGCCTTTGGCTGAGCACTAACACATGCAACTTATACAAGAGAAGCTATTAGTCTAGCACCAGACTCACATGCAACTTATACAAGAGAAGCTATTAGTCTAGCACCAGACTCACATCCAAAAATCTCCTGGGGAATATATGTAAATTCCAGAAAAAACTGATTTTGTGCACTAATGCTATAATTTTGACCATTAATCCTGATAAAGAGTAGCCTATAAGTCTCGTTAAATCTCTAGTATCTAACCTGACATATCCCACATGATTTCAAAAGATCAATCTCCAATATACACAGGATGCTCTCCATTGACTGTACGTTGTGGTTGGGAAAGATATTTTACACCAGTGCCCAAAAGACAGGTCTTTAATGGGCGCGACTTCTGTTTCAAGCTGCAGACAGTAGGGGTAGATGGAAGTACACATCTGAAAGACAGCTGAAGGGTTTTCTCTGACAACAGAAGCTTCACTGCCGGAATAGGGCCAGATTGGAGCTGTCTAGATTCTTTGTGAACCTGCTCCAAGCTAGCATATTTATCATCAAGGAAGAAGACTTGCCTGATGTTAGGTCATTGATGTTTGCCTTGCAGTGTTTCCTTGCAGAAAATTGCAAGAAAGTGATTGGATTAAGTTTGGTGAGGAAACTACTGAGAAACCCACCTTTCTTCAAGAGCAAAGTCCTAAAAACATGCTGCAGATTGGAAAAACTGGCTATTTGCTTATGACTCTATATTTTTAAAATGAATGATGCATCTGAAAAGATAAATAGTGACAATATCTCAGGGGCCAATGATATTTTATTGAAGATTGAAGCATTCTTACTGTTTTCATTTTTTTTTTTTTTTTTGGTTATGAGGATAGTGGTTTACTTATAAATGATTATTTAGCTCAATGCTTATAAAATATCTGCATTCTGTTGGTTCAACACGCAAATCTTTTGTGGTGGTTTTGAGAAAACCCAGACTTTTCAAGTCTGGGAACAGATGGAGCTCTAAACTCAACTGCATTTCACAACAGGGAAATGTGTTGCTGTCTACCAGTCTGTTTTCACTTTATGTGAGATGTTCTACTCTCTAGTCATCGGAGTTATTAAACATCTATGCGTATACAAGCTTTTGAAGTAGATGTACTGTACAGTTATAGAATTTAGGAAAACTCAGACTTAGCTATGCTCTTTAATACTTCTGGGTAATTTTTAATTACCTTTGGGAAGTGTAACCATTTAAATGTGTTTTATGAGACAGGCTCTGTAGAATTTTGGTCACAGGTATTAACTTGAATAAGTCTACAAGAACTTGAAGTCACATGCATTAAAAACACTGAGATAAAATAATTCGTTTAAACATTTCCCATTTTTATAGCTGGCTAAAATTTACCGAATAAGAACTAGTTGATTGTATATGTGGGGCAGTGTAGATATTGTGCATGTTTTACAACCTTAGCTGGTATTCATGAACCACTCAGCATTTGGTTGTGTAGTTATTTATGCTAAACCTTCACAGAACAATCTCAGAGTATGGAGTTTAAAATCACCTTCCATTTAAAGAGAAAAATCAATCTCTCCTCCCTTCATTCTTTCCTCCCTCTCTCCCTCCCTATTTTTTTCTTCTCTTCTTTCTCTTTCTTGTTCTAGTTTTTTCCTTATGTGATATAAACAATAAGGGACCAAATTTCATAAAAGGAAGGATTACCTTCACCAAAGAGCCTAAAATTGTCGTGTCTCAGTTTCTCATATGCCAAGTTTACTACATCAAGCCTAAAACTTACCAATACAAAATGAAGAACTAAATTAACTTAAAATTATTTAACTTAATTAAATGACTCATTATATTTACTTTGACTAGCTAAGACCCTTACTACGAATATAACGATTCAATTTATGTATTTGCAACTGACTCAAAATGTTTTTAGAATATATCTTTTTTATAAAAGTATGCCTCTTAGCTAGTACTCAAATATTGACTGAATAATAAAGAAATCAGTCTTAGAGATGGTACTTTGCACAGGTTTAACAGTTTTGTAAATCATTATTAACATAGGATAAACTTAAGCATATTAATAAATGGATGTATCTGAATCCTGGGAAAAATAGCATTTGAAATAGTCACATCTTGGCGTAAATATTTTGGTACGGTCAAGGACTTAATGTGTTTCTCATATTTCATTTTTTTTCAAGATGATAGTTTTTGAATCAACCTTCCTAATTGTTTTTGACGTTACATCTCTGCTTTCCTTTATATTGTTTGTGAAAGTCTAAATTCCAGCAGTGGAAAGAGAAAGATGTATGTATGTATGTATGTATGTATGTATTTAAATTGGATTTGTGGCACTAAGAATGGGGGAGGAAACCTAGGAAGAATTAGTTTTTAGCCCTCAACCAAATAAATATTCATCTTCCTATAATTCCGTTTTTTAAGAATTGAGCAAATGGGAATTTTTTGTATGTTTCTTTCTTTTTTTTTTAATAGAATGGGTTATAACTAAACTTGATTGCATAATCAGTAACTAGTTAGATATAAGACTTATACAAGATACCAATTAAGCATAATATAAAAATGTTCATGTTTAGGGCTGGCAGACTAGGAGTTACATTAGAGAGATGGGTCTTTGGTGACTTCCTCTATGTTGTGTAAAAAAGAAAAAGAGGAGGCCTTCGACCAGTGGTTCTCATAGTGTGGTCCTTGGAACAGCAGCAGTAGCCTCATCTGAGAACCTGGCAGAAATGCAAATATTGGAGCTCTTCCCTGTTTGATTCTAAAGGGAGAGAGATAGGAGCTTGAAGGAGATGTCTTCATGCACGTGGGACTTTGAGTAACCTTTAAGTCATAAAGCACAGGCAACCAGCCATTTGTTCCACCTACTCACAGGTTGTCTGGGATTGGAAGAAATCTTGTCAAGTTGTAGCCATCTCTTGTGTGGTATGAAAGGGCTAAATTCCCATGCAGCCATCCTAGTTGAAATGAATCCTATTTTAAAAAGAGTCTGTAGCTTTTAAAATAATTTACTCAAAAATTAACTGCCCTCTCCATCTGTAAATTTATGCCATGGCTCAATTAATGAAACCGTTCTCTTATCCTATTTCTAGAAATTAAAAAATGGAAAATAGATTAATATTCTCTCTCTTTCCTTTGGACATCTGAAAGGCATTTTTCAAAGAAGACATTTGTCTTTTAGACTTTATGCTTCTTCATGGAATCCTTTTTTTTTCCCCTGTTTATTTTTTTCAGGACTTATTTCCCAGTGTATGTGACCCTATAGGAATTAGCCTAGTTCTCTGATTGAAAACGTGTTGGAACAAAGGCCCCCTTTTGCATAAGGATAAAAAATGACAGTCCTTTGGGTACAAAATTAGTTCTTCTTAATCCTCCCCCAAGGTGTATCATTTTGTGCTCCAACTTGTATGGCCTGTAAACCTTGAGGAATTTTATTGTCTTTGAACATTATCCAGCAAATCTCCTCTAATTAATTTAATCCCTATAGACATATGTTTGTTGATCAGTGTAAATCAAGGCCAAAAATATCAGTACTGTTTGGAAAGCGCTGCTTTTTGGCAAGAAGAATCTTGATCTGAGTTGTTTAAAGCTCATGCAGCAAAGACACTTAGGGAGGCTTTTCCCTCACCCCATCCCCCTTTTATAAGGACGCCTAGCAGACACAGTACTTGTCATGTACGTGCTTATCCCTTCTAACTTCCTTCTTCCAATTGCTAATAAAAGTTATTATCATTTTTAGATTTGCAGAAACAATCTTAGAATAATCAAAAGACCAAGCATCCTGAGAAGTCACAATAGAGCCTATTCACTTAAGTTAATTTTTCTCTAAAGGATAGCATGGATGAATGTCTTTTTTATTTTATCCAGGACTTCCAGACTTGAAGATTCAATTGTCTTTCTAGATAACAGAGTTCCATGATTAACAACACGTTTTGTCGGGAAAGTCTCTTTAATGCTGAGTTCAATGCCTTCAACTATAGCTTAAGATCATTGTCTGTGCCTTGCCTTCCTTATGCCTGAAAGTACAGTAGTAAATCACTCCTGGCTTTCTTCTCTCTTTACTAAATTATCCTAATTTCTTTCATCTTTTACCATCTCTTAGTTTCTAGCTTTCGATATTTCCCTTATTCTTTTTAAATTCTTTCTAAACTCTTCATATAAAACAGAGTTAATATTTTAGTAGGATCAAGGCAGTGCTGATCTGAGGGCATAGATGAATTGTCTAATGATTCTGATTCTTGGATATACTTTTATTCTTATACTCAAAGTCTCAATCATAGACTCTTGTGATTCTTTTATTCCTTCTTCACATGTTTGCATGTGGATTGATTCCAGCCTATTTTATGTGTTGATAGATAAATAGAAAATCTTTTTATTGGTTATTTTTAACAGTACAGAATTTGAAGTTACAATGTCAACACATAATGCTTTTTCTCAGACCAATTATATCTGAAGTTGGTAAAACTTTTCCTTAAAAGGCCAGATAGTCAATATTTTAGGTTTTGTGAGCCATAAGGTCTCTGTTGCTACTACTCAGCTCTGCTCTTACAGTGTGAAAGTGGCCTTAGACAATATATAAACAAATGAGGATGGCTGTGTTCCAATAAAACTTTATTTATGAACACTGTGAAATTTGAATTCATGTAATTTTCATGTTACAAAATACTATCGTTCTTTTCATTATTCCCAAACCATTTTAAAATGTTTAAAAAAAATCTCAGCCCATGAAAAGGAGAGTTTTATTTAAAACAATTATTAAGCTGCAGATATCCTTCATCTAGGAGTGGTTGTTTTGGTCCCTCTCACCTGAATTTACTGCTCCAATCTTTTGTGAATCAGACCCATTTCCACTGTTTTCTAATGTATTCTCTGGCACAAATTTAATTCCACTACACTATACTCCTAACAGTAGAATGCCTAGCTGGTGTTCAGACAATGTCAAGTGAATGAATGAATGAATGAATCCAAAAAGAATGAGGAGAAAAGAAGAGACTACCTAAACTGGAGACACTTGTATAATTGGCAAGAAGGAAACATATACAAGTAAGCTCTTTGAAAGAAGGGATCATCTAAATGCCCCCCATCTCAGTACTTTTATATTTTGAACAAAGAAAAAACTTTTTGAATTGAATAAAGTTCTGTTGCTCCTCTACTTTCCCTTTGGTATTGCCTCAGATTTGTGAGTAAGTTTTGATTTTAAAATTTGTATCCGTATTAGGGTAGAAATACCTATGCTGTTAAAAACAAAAGAAACAGAGGGGAGGGGGAGGGGAGAGGGGAGAGGTAGATGGGGTAAAAGGAGTCAAATATGTGGTGACAGAAAGAAATCTAACTATGAGAGGTGAACACACAATGTAAATACATATATATACATATATATTTCTATATCTATCTATCTATCTGTATATATCTTACTGTTAAAATGTATACATCTGCCCTTATGGCTAGATAAAGTACTTGGCGCTGGGAATGTAAAGATAAATAACACAGTCCCTGCCCTCAGAGCTTATAATAGAGTAGAGGTGCTAAGCAGAAAACAAAAGTCGGTAAGTTTTTATCATCACAATGAAAGCACTGCTATAAAATTTTAGCAGTATTTTGTTCAAATGAGGGAATGTTGAATACCTGCCTGCTTAACAGGAGGAGTAAGATGGTAACTAGGAAAGACTTGATAGATGAAGTTTTATTTCTTCGAATTCTCAATAATAAAACTAGAAACTAGAAAATTAATTAGAAAATGGGCAAAATACTTGAATGGACACTTTACTGTAGAGGATATATGAATAGTAAATAAGCACATGAAAAGATGGACCAAATCATCAGCCATTAATTTAAGGAAAGGCAAATGAAAACCACCATTAGAAACCACTATGTATTCGAATGGCTAAAATAAAAACCATCATCAACAATACCAAGTCTCATGGATGTGGACAATAGACTAGTGGTTACCAGAGGGGAGGAGGGGGAGGTTGATGGGGTAAAGGGGGTCAAATATGTGGTGACAGAAAGAAATCTAACTATGGGAGGTGAACACTCAGTGTAAATATATATATGCCTTACTGTTAAAGTGTATAGCTGAAACTTATTGGATTTCGTTAACCAATGTGACCATAAAAAAGATAAAATAAATAAAAACGTACAGCTGAAACTTACTGGGTTTCATTAACCAATATCATCATAAAGAAATTAATTTAAAAAAAAGAAAAAATAAACAAATAAACAGATACATACACGATGCCATCCAGTATAATAAAGTTATATCCCTGTATGTGGCAGATTTGCTCAGTCAAAAGAATCTCCTGCTAAATAAAGTGCCGTTATTGGTTCAAATTTACCATGAACCCACTGCTTTGACAGCAATAGATCTAACATCAACATGTGAACAGCAGCCAAGCAATGCTTGCTCTTGATAAAATCTGGGAAAGAGCATGTAGGTACATCAAATAAATCCTTCCCTGTACCAGAACATTTGCCTTATAGCATATATCCTTTGTACTGTGGAGAAATGATGTTGTCATATAAGTAAAGGACAATGCATTTTTAAAAATGTGCATGACTTATCAAGTCTAATATGAGATACAAAATCCATTGTAGCTAATGAAAATCTCTTTTTTTTTTTTTGACAAATTAAGCCTTTTTCCACACTGCAAATTTATATCATTATTGCACCCACATTTATGCTTTACAATATGTATAGATATTTACATAAGCCTCTCTGGTCATTTTGACATTGGAGAATAATGCTGTTTTGAAAACCATAAGAACACGTATCCCTGTGCTTTCTGTGGCTTCACTGCTTAAGTCTGTATTGAGCAATACATGAGAAAAGTTTCATTAAGAAAGAAAATAGAAAATCCACCAGTTCAGAGATGCCTAGGGTGCTTTGTATTCTATAGAATGTGACAAGCTGGCTCTGGAAGGGTTTAGGCTCTTAAAGAGTGAGAGAACAATTCAATCTATATCCATTAGAACAACCTAATGAACTGCATTTCCACAAGCTTGACTTGGTCCAGTTAAATGAGGAACAAGCTAGCTAACAGATCCATCAGATAAACTGGCTGAGGCCACTGCTTTTACTCCACAGAGGGAGATTTCATTGGAAAGGGGCCAGGTTTACCATTCCAGCACCCACCAAATAGGCTCTGTGGAATGCAAATTTCATAAAATGTAACCAAATAAAGGGTGTTTAGTGAAAGTAGTTAAAGAGACCCTATGAGATGTGGTCCACCACTGGAGAGTCACAGGGCACATTAATAAATTAGGGGCTCTGAGCAGTCCTGCAGGAGATAGCTGACACAGAAAATACTTTTGCTGGCGCTTTGCTGTCCTCTATGCTTTATGAAGTGAAAATTAAGTAGCACTTTGTTAACTTAATATGTTACTTCAACTCCGGACTTTTGATTGTGAAAAA
Organism: Pteropus alecto; assembly: GCF_000325575.1. Taxonomy (NCBI): domain Eukaryota; kingdom Metazoa; phylum Chordata; class Mammalia; order Chiroptera; family Pteropodidae; genus Pteropus; species Pteropus alecto. The sequence goes on from NW_006431210.1 coordinate 4,179,136, forward strand.
TTCCTCAAGAAGGTAAGGTAGAAAGTTAAAGATTTTTTATTTTTACCTTTAAAAAATGTTTCTTCTCTGCATAGAGGGTAAAAACTATTTTTCCCCCTGATTTTAAGTGATTATGAGCTTCATATTCTAAACTTAAAGGTTTTTGTTTGTTTTTATAAAGGCTTTTGAGGAATTGGCAGTAGAATGAGAAATAAAATACCATCTCTCCAGATTCTATGAGAAATGACACAATGTCTCCATTTAACTGGGTCAGCTCTGAATTGGGATTGTTAACTCACAGTTTTAGTTATGCAACACCCAATGGGGCCTCTGGTTATATTAAAGAGTGGTGCAGAAATAATAGAAATAATTAATTTTTGTTTACTTCCATTTATAGGTTGAATATGTGACACACGGCAAGAAGTGTGTTTTGAACAGTAGGGTGTGACAATTCCCCAAAGATTACAGATTGTGGGCTAACACAGGGTTTTTCAACCTTGGCACCTTGACATTTTAGGACAGACAATTCTTTGTCGTGGGGACTGCCTTGTGCATAGTAGGATGTTTAGCAGCATCATTTCTAATGCTAGTAGCATTTCCCGACTCCACAAATGTTTTTAGACATTGTCAAGTGTCCCCTGGGAAGGAAAATAATCCCCAGTTGAGAACTACTGGGCTGGCAGCTCTGCTGTGGGGCCCGTTTTTTAGGTTGTCTGCTGGCAGCTTTTTTATTCCTAACATCTGTCACAGCTCCTAATCCATTCATCTGGAAATCAATTCCAAAATACGACTTTTTAGTTATGAGCTTCCTGCTCATATTATTCTCATATTATTACTATATTCTTTTAAAATACATTCATATTTAGTAGAGACCTATTTCATTATTATAAAATCCAAATCGTATATAAGCCCTCAGTTTTTATTGTTCTTGGGGTAGTGCTTGAAATTAGAACAATTTAGGTGTCATAGCTTCTAATATAGTAATTAAATTATCGGATAGTATCTTTTAGAATTTTAGATGTACGTATAAGAACAGTGGGATGAAATACATAAAACCTTTTTGAGAGGTGTGTGAATAATTTTTTTAAATATGTGATTTTTATAAGTGAATATTAATTTGCATGAGAAAATACATAAGTACAATGCAACTTTTTTCCCATAAAGCTAATTCTTTGTTAAATTAAAGAAAATCAGTCTCTAAGCACACCAAGAGCAGTGACGAATAAGATATTTTCAGCACTGAACTTTTCACCCCAGATTCTTGGATCCACAGCTTTATTTCTACTGAAAGGCATTCAGATGAATTTTTTTTTTTAATTCAAAAATGTGGACCAGTAGGAACAAGTTTTAAAATTAAAGCTGTGAATCTATGAGCTTGGAAATCATGTATGTGTACCTGACTTGCTTGCGAGGTACTCCTTTAGTTTTTAAAAGTTAATCAAATTCCTGTTATAGTAATAATAATCTATGTGATGTTTAAATTAGCTTTGTTGATCTTTTACATTTCACTCTTTTCCTCTCCTGGTTATCTCCACCTTTCAATTTTACGTCTTATTATTCAGATCAGAACACTAAAAGAACAGAATTGTTAAAAAATAAGTCCATTGGGCCAGCATAGATTTTTTTTTTTTCATACAAACACATGCACACATAAGATAAAGAAAGAGAGAAAAGGGAGTGGGAGGGAGAGTAAAATCTAAAAAGTTACTAAAGATATTTACAATTGGAAATATGCCTTACAGTACAACCCTTTGTTCCGATTTTATTAAAACAAAATAAATAAGGAAAAGAGAACACTACATCTTAATAGGAGAAATTGTAAGGAACTGAAGTCTACTGCAGTCAATGGGGCCAGACACTAGAATGACCTGTGGCGAGAAGCTCTTGATTTCCTGAAGGCTTGAGTGGCAGTGGCAGGAGCCCATTCCTTCCTTTTGCAGGGGGAAGCTGAGCAAAACCAAGCTCAGGTGCTGTACAGGTAAGAGCTGTCAGATATGTGAGCACGTGGCAGCCTCCTTTGAAATTCGATTCTTCTCCTAAATCATCAGGATTGGCCCTGAGGATGATATAGTTAAAAGTCTCAGGTCTTGAAAAGCGGACCCATATTTTGCCATTTGTTCACAGTGGGACCTTGGGCATCTCTTTTTGTTTACTTGACATTATGCAAGATGCTGTGGCAAGTACAAAGATGTTCCACACATGGTCCCTGTCCTTTAGGAGATTATAATCCAATAAGTCCTCTAGGGTAAAATGTCAAGAGAGAGCCATCTTTTCTTGAAAGTCATGTTCAGTAGGCTACAGTGAGTATTTATTACTCCTTGCAGTTAGAGCATTTGGTCTTGATAATATTCAGGTTGAGAACAAAAAATGACTAAAGAATTATTTTAATGCATATATTTAATTCATTGATTTTGTGTACTTGCTTCCTAGTTAGGGAGCAGAACTGTTAAAGACAGGATTACAATTTGTAAACCTTCACTTAGGTCTTAATATATTATTTTGAAATGACCTGAGAAATATGTTTGATATATTGAAGTGGTCTGTTGAATATATATTTAATGTATAGAAATATCTCTCTCCTCTCTAAACTATTAACTTATCAAGGGCAGGATAGATGTCTTATTTACCATCAGAATCGCAGTGTCCTAGCATATAGTAAGAATTCAATAAATGCTATTCTTACCAGGCTTAGAAATGTGAGACCTTAAGATCAGTGGAATGTATATATTTGTGATTATAGAAAAGTGGGGTCAGGTTAAGTAAGGATGCTGTTTATGAAAAGTCACATTTCCACTGTCCAAGAGATGACAGAGGTGGCTTTTGACAGATTATCTAAGAAATTAGCGCTCCAGAGGTGCAAAGGAACAAATTTCATTTTGTTCCCTCGCACATTTCTTTCTCGCCTGGCGAGAGTGTGGTTGGCTCGCCCTTTCGCTCTTTCATTCCGCCATGCAAGAAGAGATCCATATATACAGCGAACCTCAGTGTTGCTATTTATTTCCACCTGATCTTGTTTCCAAAGGGATCTGAGTTGAAAAACTCCAGTAAGAACTATGTACCTAGTCACATGCTGACCTGAGTCTTCTGGTCCCCTGGCCTATTCTTATCTTAAGAAATTATGCTCTGAGCTGGTTTCTAAGTCTAGTTGCTAACAACATGTCAGGTAAATAATAAATGAAGCAACATATGTATTTCTTATGTGCCATGGAAGACTTACTCTGAATAAAAAATAAAGCATTCGGAGGACAGCGAGAGGTTATGAAGGATTGTTTCCATCTAGCTTTCCAGCCCATCTGGTACATAACAAACAGATTTAACCCAAGCAATTTCTTTTGTCATCATGAATTGTGCTTCACCACCCCCTTTGCGTGGAAGAAATCATGAGAGTAAAACATGGTTTCAGTGAGTACAGAAAATGCTGACAAATGGCAGGGAATTCTAAGAGACAGGATCAAAAACACTGTTACTCAGTAATGGTTGCATCGTGTGCTCAAAAACTTTCTCCTGTTGGTGCCTTTTCAGATGAAGCAGACTGTAAAAATGTTTACTTCACTGAATTTTGAATTCTCTCAAATCCTGAATCATCAGTTTCACCTTCCACATACTAAGTACGTTATGTGGATCCACATATGTTTAATTCACGCATTTAAGTATGGTGAAGCCACATGTGTCTTAGTTCAAGCTAAAATTTGAACTTTGTTTATAACATCGATATCTTCTAAAGCAGGGGTCAGCAACTTTTTTTCTGTAAAGGGTCAAATGGTAAATATTTTTGACTGTTTGGGCCATACCATCTTTGTTGCAACGACTCAATAATATACTCAATAATACGAAACATACAGATACGGCTCTGTTTAAATATCCCTAATTAGATCCCTAATCTAACAAAATGCAAAGTGCATAATATGGGAAAGAAGCCACCTGTCTATAGATCAGCCTATCATCTTTGTGTAAACACATTTATAAGTAAATTCAACTTAAAGAAATGTTTAAATTCTTTGAGTACTAGATCTTTTCCTCCTAGACCACATGTGAATCAGTTGTCATTACTAAATAAGAACATGATGTCTTTGTCACCATGAAAAAATGCCCTCCCCCTTACATTACTTCCCTTAGCATATCCTTCTTTTTTACTTAACTGCTTGGTGATAAACCTCACTGGTGAGAAGGGCCAGAGATTTGCTGCCAGTATGACTTAGCATCCTCAAGCCCCTGCCTGCAGCTCTTGAAAAAGCTCCCAAGCTCAGCTGGCCACCTGAGCTGGTTCTCTGTTTCTGCGGGTTAGAGTTGGTATCATGTTTCTAATGGATTAGCTGACTACTGGGAATGCAGAAGGGTTTTTAAAGTCTCTTAACTTCTAAATGCAGCACATAAATGGAGTTCTATGAATATTTAATTTGAGTACAAGAGCCTAAGTTCTTTGCAATTAGATTAGTTGTTGCTTTCGGGAGAGACAGTATTTCCTTGGAGTGTTTTAGGATTCAGAGTGTGCTCTGTTTTCCTCGTTTTAGATCTTTCCGTGAGCTGGGTCATGACCACTTTTATAAAATGTTCAGAACCCATTCCTTTTTGGGTACATCTAGCACACATCTTCTCTCAGTCATTAGGAAAGAGATGGAGTTTTCAAGTATAATATCTCTTATATCTTCCATTAGCAACCTTCCCAGTGGATCTCTGCGAAACCCGGGTTTCAGGTTTACCTAATGAGCTAGCAGCCTCTGCTGCAAAATTCACCTGCTTACCTCTCCAGTCAGATGAGCAGTTAGTTTATTAGAAGCACAATCTGGCTTGAAATTCCAGGTCATCTCCTTTTGTCGTTTGACACAAAAATACTAGAATAATGCCCCGGTACATAGTAGCTCTCAAAAAATACTGGACTAAATAAATTCAAGGTTCTAATCCTTGTTCTTTAACAGTGTGATCTTGAGTAGGACTCGGTCTTTCTAAGAGTTTCCTCATTTATAACACAAGAGATTTTTATAAGTTAATTTTAGGTCCCTTATAGCTCTTAAATTTGATGCTTCTTTGGGCTCTACACTTTGCTAGGTAGTAAAATGCCTATAAATTATTAGAGCTCCCTGACCTCTGAGAAGCATAACATTAATTAGGAAGGCAATGAGAACACATAAAATAGCTATGAAAAATAAAATGCATCATATAATCAAGAGTGCCTAGTATTGTTTTCAGAAGACTGTGGGAAGAATTAATAGGAAAGGAAAATTTGAAGTAGATCACTAATGTAGAAATTAGGCTGCTAAAAAGAAGAAAAGGGAAATTTCCAAGAGCCATTAAGGAGGAAACAAAGCTATTAAAAGAAAATAAAGAAATCAGGAAAGAATATGGTGTATACTAAAAAAAAAAAATGTGGATTTGGCGACCTCACATATTAACCTTTTATTGACATTAAAATCGTTATGTTGCAGACGGCCCATTTTTCTCTTTTTGGCCTCTTTTCTCCTTCTTTCTCTCCTCTCCTTTTATTTTTATTTTAAAATGAACATGGTAGAAATATCCTTCAGATTATTTTATTAACCACATATTTTTTAAGCACCTAATATAAGCATGAACTCAGGACCTAATCGTTGCTTCCTTTGACTATTGCAACGGCTTCTTAAGTGGTCTCAATGTCTCCAGTTTGTCCCTAGACATGTCAAAAATTTCCAAAAATGCAAGTCTGGCCATGTCATTGCAGTTGCATCTCAACATTTGAGGACACAGGGCAAACACTTGGTATGACCAGCCCTTCAGGCTTGGCTTCAGACACCCACAGCCTCAGTCCCCATCATGTCTCCTTCTCATTTAGGCATCAATAAAGCCTGATATCTCCGTTCTCTAAACATACCTGGTTGCTCCCCACACTACCCAACCAAGTCCTATGCCACCTTTCACTCACTTTCTCCTTTCCTCAGCAGAGTTAATTATCCCTAGTCTGGGTCACTGTCTCTGCGTTGCTTCTGTTCACCACGTACTGATTATATTTGGTTGCAATAATTAGATTGTGATTCCATAAGAGGAAAGTTTGGGGCTCTTTGTTTTTGAATTCTAAGTCCCCCAGCACAGTCTTTGGCACACATCAGTTACACCGAATGTTCCATAAATATCCAGTCTTCTGTGCTGAGGTACAAAATTTGAGAAAGAGCTCACATTTTTCTCTCTATAAATAGAAGTTTCTTATGTTTTCACAAAGTTATAGCCTGGCTTTGCTGATTTATCACATCAGTTGGCTTTCCATCTAATTTGAATCTCATTTGGACACATCTCTTTCTCTTGTCTATCTACTAATGTCTGTCTAGCTCCATTATTACTCTTGTGAATGAAAGTTCTAATGTATTCAACATATGATGTCTTAACAATTTTCAGTAATTTGTACCATCACTATCTGCTATCTTGTGGTGGTTGATCCTGGAAAATGTTGTTGGTTCCATTTGTGGGAGAGTCTTTATGAATTAAAGCAATGCTATATGTCTTTTTCTTAATGTACTTGCTACAACAACAGGACAACATAGGGACTACCATGGCAACATCTGTAGAGAAATAAATCCTTTTGTGTGTGGAAGCATCTGTTTCCCATACATCTTTAAGTTGTTAAGACATGCATTTCCTAGTATCTTTGTTTAGGACACACACAAAAATCTATTTTCTACAGGATAGTTGAATATACATGAATATACCATATATATGTACACCCTCCACATGCTTTAAATATGAATAAATACTAAAATCAATGATTAACTTTCCATGTTCATTAACATTTAGATGATATCTAATCTTTGTTATTAAAAATAGCTCCACAATGAAAATTATTGTACATGCTTCCTTATTCATTTGAAGGTTATTTTTCTTATGAAATACAATAACAGGAATTGGTGCCACAGGATATGGAATATTTTAATTGTACTTTAAACTGTCAAACTGCTCTTCAAAATGGTTGTAGTATTTTATACTCCATCCAGTAGTGTATGGAAATGTCTGTTTCACATACCAGGCTGGATTTACCAGGTGACTGTCCAAGCCCCCTTCTTTGTTGTTAGTGGTTTCTGGCAGTTGAGGGTATGCCAAGACCCATTTCAATGTAGATATTTTCTCATTCACTTGATGTATAGGAGTCGCTCACTAGTGTCTGGATTTCTTTCAGAGGGATTGCTCTGTGTGTAGATTAGGTGTGTCCACAAGGGGAGGTGAATTTAGGCCTTCAGTGTCACCATTTTGGACCAGAATTCAAAAAGGAGTTTCAGAGTCATGGAAGCTAAGCACTATCACATCATACCTGAGGAAACTTTTTACCTTGGGGAGGAGAGAGGCTAATTCTTCAATTTATTTTTTTATTTTTTTTAGTTTTGGTTTTTACACACAAAATTTAGTTCTATAATCCAGCAAGTTTTTTTTTTAAACAATGAAATATCCTATTTTTACTTTTTTCACAAAAAAAATATTGTGAAAAAATAGATAATTGTCTCTATACTAGTTATTCAATACTAAATTATTTTCATTAGGATTTGAAATACCATCTTTGTCATAATCTTAATCCTCATGAACACATGGGCTTCTTCAAGCTCTCCTCTGTTCCTATAATCTGTTTACCTATGTTTGTGTCTATATCATATAATTTGTAAAATTGGTCACCCTTTATACTATCATATTTGGTAGGAAAAGTGTCCACTCATTATTTCTTTTTCAATATTGCTTGAATATTCTTGTATCTTTTCTATTATATATGACTATTATAATCAATTTGTCAAGATCTATTAAGAGTAAAATATTTTTAGTTTTGTCTTATAAAGGCATTATATACTTTCTAATGGATTTTATTCTTTGCAATATTCTACTTTTCACTAGTATTGTAAATAGATTCTTTTTCTTATTATGTTTTCTAATTGTTTTATATATGTAAAAACTATTAATTTGCATAATTTAACTCTGAATTCATCTATTTTGCTGAAATCTCCTCATATGTCTATAATTTTAAAGTTAATCCCTGTGGAGATGGATATGTTACCTTGACAAAAAGACAATTTTATCTTTTTTTACTTTTATAACTTTTTTTCTTGTCTTATTAGATTGGCTAGCATATCTGATTCAGTGATGAACAAGCTGCAGAAACTGTATCTAATTCCTGAATAAGATGAGATTATTTGTAATATTTAGCCATAATGTATGAGTTTTTGTTTAGTTTTCTTATAGATATCATTAAGTGAAGTACGTTTCCTACTAATCATAATTTTCTTAGAGTTTCTCACCTGTAAGGATGCCGCATATTTTTCTCATTCAGCTGATATAATGCTACTAACAAACAACAGAAGTAACAAATATTAACATACATTGAGTTCTCCATGCCAGCCACTGTTCTAAGTGCTTTTAATAAATTCTCTCATTCATTTCTCAAACAGCCATTTTACTTGTGAAGAAACTGGGACACAAAATGGTCATATGATTTGCCCAAAGTTACCTGAGTGGTAAGCAGCAATAGCTAGATTGTGATATGTAGATTCAGTCATTCTAAAATCCTTGTTTTATCCTGAAGTGTTAAATTTACAGCTGGATTAATTTGTTAATATTTAATATAATAGTTTAGAATTTATATTTATAAATGAATTCGATTTCAGATGCCTACCTACCAACCTATGTAATATGCTGTCTAGTTTTCTTTCATCTTCTGTTTTTTATAGGATTATGCGTATATGGATATGATTATATATATGTGAGATAGATAGTATGTTTGCTAAAGCTTTGACGAATCCCATACCTAAATCTACTTAGGTCTAATACCACTTTTAAAGATACGGTTTGACTTCCTTTCTTTTTTTTTTTTTTTTTTTGTGAGCTTGTAATAGTCTATACAATATATATTTTCCAAAGAATATTGTCTATTTAGTATATTAGCTTAAAGTTAAACATACTTTTTCTTCCTTTCCTTCCCTATTATTTTTATTCGAATACTCTCCCCACTCCACTTTTCCCATAAAGTTGTCTCCTTTAAGTCTTTTTAATTTTTTTTCCTCAAGTTGATTTCTTTTAACCTTCTCTCTTTGAAAGATCATGATTTCAAAAGTTTTTTTTCTTTATTTTAATGAGTGTTTTAGAAAACTGACTTTCAATTTTATTAAATTCTATTCTTTATTGAGTGTATTTTTCTTAATTTTTTTCATTAATTTCTTTTTTCTGTTTTAGTTAATTTCATTTCCTTGATTTAATTTCATTTCCTTTTTGGAGGAGAGGAAAGAGATCTTTATGTGTTAATTTCTATTTTCTTTTCTTCACGGCCCCTGAGAATGACTTATAGAATCTCCTCTTTTTGGTAATCTAAGACAGTCAGTTTTAGTCAATAAATTAAATGTCTTATGAAAAAATGCATATTCTATTTTTGGGGCACAGAGTATTTAGATGTGTGTATGTGTTTTTTAGTCCAGCCCCTTAATTATTATATTTCAATCCTTTATAGCACTGCTTCTTTTCTTTTTCTTTTTTTGGCCTATTTGATCTGTCAGTTTCTTAGGAAGGCAAGGTAAAATTTTCTACTCTAACTATACATTTGTCTCCTATTTTCACATCTTCTTTTTGCTTTAAAAATGTATTTCCATTATGTTATATGTTTAAGGCTTTTAAGTTTTCATTTTTGGGTGAATTATTTCCTGATTGAAATGAAAGATCCATTTTTTCCCATTATATTGATTGTAGCCTTGTATCCCTTATCAACATTGGTTCCCTGGATAGTCATTCTTCTATTTTTTGAGTTAGAAGCATCATTCTAGCTTCTAGCTTTAAAAAATATTTAGTGATTTATGCTTTTTAAAAATTCTTTTTATTGTGATAACATACATATAAAATTTACCATCCTAACCACCTTAAATATACAATTTAGTGATATTAAGTACATTCATATTGTTGTGATTAGCTTATATTTCTAAGCATAATGTCTTCAAGTTCCATACATGTTTTAGCATATGTCAGAAGTGTCTTCTTTTTAAGGTCAAATGATATTCTATTATATATATAAACCACATTTTGCTTATCCATTCATCTGTTGACACTTGGGCTGCTTCCATATTTTAGCTATAATGAATAACACTGTTGTCAACATGGGAGTTCAACTGTTTCTTCAAGACTTTATTTTCATTATTTTGAGGATATATCCAAATGTGGAATTGCTGGATCACATTGTATTTCTATTTTTAATATATTTAGGAACCACCTTACTGGTTTCTATAGCAGCTGTATCATTTTACATTTCCACTAATAGCATACAAGGGTTTCAATTTCTCTACATCCTTACTAAAACTTATTTTCTGTTTGTTTGTTTGTTTGTTTATTTGTTTGTTTTAATAACCATTCTAGTGGTGTGAAGTAGTATCTCTTGTAATTTTGATTTGCATTTCAGTTGGGGGTTCATTTTTTTTTTCTTGAGATTTCGTATGACTTCTTCAGTGAATTCCACATTTACTTACCAGCACCTGCTTTAGAGGTATAGGTGAATCTCATTACTGGAAAGGGCGAGCATCAACTTACTTCTCGAGGACAGTGGGAGAGGAGGGGAGAGAGAGATGCTGAAAAGTGTAAGAGACAATAGCCAGTCTCCTTGGAAAGGGAACTTCCCACTTTTTCTGAGTGTTACTGGAGTCTAGGTTCTGCCTTGCACTTTTGAAGCAAGCATCCACTCTCTTTAAATGCAAAATTTCGTTCATTCATTTAATAAGCATTCTGTAAGAGCCCATTTTGTTGTAGACACTGTTTTAGAAGGTAGGGGATATCATAGTGAAAAAAACTGGCAAAGTCTGTGCCTTCATGGAACTTACATTCCAGTTAGGAGGGATAGATAGTAAAGAAAAAGTAAATATACAATATGCCAGGTGGAGATAAATGCTTGGAAAAAATTTTAAAAGGTTGTATTTGTTTTCTGTTTCTATGTAATAAATAACCACTAACCAAGCATTTTGAAATAAAATAAATTTATTATCTCACAGTTTCCTTTGGTTAGAAGTCTAGTGTGGCATCTCTGGCTTCTCTACTTACAATGTCACACGGCTGAATAAAGACATCTTCCAGGGCTACTGTCACATCTAAAGTGTGGAGTCCTCTTCTAAGCTCATTTGGATTGTCGGATGACTTCAGTTCCTTCCATTTATGGGACTAAAATCCCTGTTTACTTGCTGTATGTCTACCAAGAGGCTGTCCTCAACTCTTAGAAGCCACCCATCATTTCCTCCCATGTATTGTTCACAACATGGTAATCGCTTCTGCAAGATTAGCAGGAGGCTCTCTCTGCTGGTGTGAAGCTCTGACTTCCTGTATTTCTGAATTATAGAATCAAATTTAAAGGACTCATGAGATTAGATCAGGTCCACCCAGATGATCTTCCTTTGGTGAAATCAACTGTGCCATGTAACATAACCTAATCAGGGAAGTAAAATCCATCATTTTCACTGTCCTGAGGATTATGCAAGGCATGTACACTAAGAGGCGGGGACCATGAACACCACCTTAGAATTCTGCCTACCACACAGAATAAGGGGATATATAGTGCAGAAGTGGGATGAGTATGGTGCCATTTTATATAGGGTGTTTGGGGTGGCCTCTCTGGCAAGTGATGTTTAAACACAGCAATAAGATTTCTAGGGGGAAGAGATTTTTTTCAGGATTAAGGAATACTGCCAAGTCTCTGAGACAAGAGCATGCTGACTATGTGTTAGAGCAGAGAAGCCAATATATGGCTGGAGCCAAGTTATTCGGCGGGGAGAGGCCATCAGTGTGGGAGGTTCAGATCAGGTAAGGTCTTGAAAGCTATCATAAGAACTATGGCTGTTACTTCAAACTGTTGTTTTTTGTGTAAAATCACAACTTAAAATTCTGATTTTGAAAATAAAAGTTTATAAAGTTGAATTGAGATGCATTTAGAAAAACATGTGAACACCAAATCTGGGTCCTGTTCGGTGGCTTGGAATGACAGGTCCACCGTTGTTGGTGGAAGTAGTGATAGGATGGGGGTGGGAAATGAGGAAATTTACATGCTCAATGTTTTATTACAATTAACAAAATTGTACAGTTGCCTGTGATGCATTTTCTGGAGGGAATGAGAATATCAAAACATATATACACACAAAATACACACTCTTCACATTAGTGGTATTTTTTATTAGACTAAATACTTTTATAAAAAATAGTGGTATTTTTTATTAGACTAAATACTTTTTATAAGTACTAAATACCACTTTTTAATTTAAAACCTGTTTCAATTTCATTTCATATGAATAAACTTGCATGCCTTGCCTAGTCTTAACTATGATTTACTAAAGATATATATTTTTTTAATTTATGGAGTCAATCCTACAAAGTTTGTGACTTCCGATGTGACAGGAAATGTGAGATTAGCTTCTTTAATTGGGCCACATGTTTCCTTTTATGACTGCAAAATCCAATATGCTTCATCTACTTAGACATCCCAAAGAAGTATAAAAAATAAAAACCTTCAAAATCAATTTAGCAAATATAGGCTTCTGCCTGAAAGGGTTACTGATGTGTAACCTGCAAACCATTTTGCAATATTGGCAGTTTTCTGACTATGGAGATACAGATAATCCCCATCCACCTTTCCTACCCACACAGCAACTTTAAAAGTCATATGCCGAATTTCCAGGCATTTCTCAGACACTTACCTGAATGTTTCAGTGCTGCTCCAAGATCTGACAATTTCTCTTTCTCTTAGAGCTCCTTTTCTGCCAAATACCCTACTCGCTGACAGAGACACCATCTGCTACATGTGCAGTGACTGAAGCATCACTGAAACTCCTCTGTCAGTTTTATTTCAATGTCCAAATAATTGCTAGTTTATTTTTTAAGGTTTCCTACTCTAATGCTCTTCTTTTAAGCGCAGGCGTCCTTCATGTTAATATCTGCCATTTTAACACTGATGTTCTAGAAGTAGCCGTTCCTTATTTGCCTTTCACTGGCCATTAGCGAACTTGCAGATGGTGAATGACCTTCAGGCCAGATACCTTCCTCATTTTGTCAGTGGGAGTGATAATGGATGGGTGAAAGGGTCAAATAATTATAAAACAATAGTTCTTCAACCAGTCAGCACAGAACATCAGCAAAGAAGTCACCATAACAGACTTCTCAGCATTGTCACTGTCCAAACACAGGTAGCAGCTTGTTCTCGCATTCATTAAATCCCCGAATGGAAACACCATTTTCAAGACCCTTTTCCATAATTTTTTCAAGACTCTTTTCCATAATTTTTCTTTGATCTCTCTCATTCTCTCTCATTTGTTGCAAGTGTTGTTTAGACCCTTCTGGTTTCTTCTATGTATGCTTCTGAGGTTTATCCACTGAATAGAAGGCAATGCAGCAAAAATGATGGAGAACATGTGCTCTTGGGTTGGAGACATTTCTTTTTGAAACTTAGTTTCATTATTTGCTAGCCCTAGGCCTGGAATCTCCAGTAATGACTACATGCACGGTTGTTGTAAAGATGAATTAAATAATGGACACAAGGTACTGGGCAATGATAAGTGTGTTCTCTCTCTCAATCTCTCTCTTGTTCACTCTGTGTATATGTTCGTACATGTGTGTATATAATATACATATATGTATACACATATAAAGTGAACTGTGCTTCTTTGCAAGTTATTTGATTTTTTTTCTTATACTCTTTTAAGAGGCTGCTCACTTCTCTCTTATTCCTTGGAAGAAACATAACCTCCTGAGCAACTTCTCACTATTATATCTAAAAAAAAAAAAAGAGATGAAGAAAACTGTCATTATGGACAACTCTAGGTGGATCATGCCTATTTTATAACTGCAAAAATATATAAATGACTATGTAAAGTCATCTGTCACTTAACGACAGGGATATGTTCTGAGAAATATAGTATAAAAGATAAAAATGGTACCTGTATAGGGCACTTACCATGAATGGAGCTTGTAGGACTGGAAGTTGCTCTGGGTGAGTCAGTGAGTGAGTGGTGAGTGAAGGCCTAGGTCATTATTGTGCACTCTTGTAGACTTTATACACAGCGTACACTCAAGCTACTATATTTATTGAAAAATATTTTGTTTTCTCAATAATAAGTTAACCTTAGTTTACTGTAACTACTCTTTAAACATTTTAATTTTTTTTAACATTTGACTCTTTTGTAGTAGCACTTCATTTAAAACACAAATACATATCATATAAAAATATGTTTTTTCTTTATATGTTTATAATTTTTTTCTATTTAAAAATTATTTATTTTACTGTTTAATCTTTTCCATTAAAACCTAAGACACACACACAAACATGAGCCTAAGCTTACACAGTGTTAGGGTCTCAATATCACTGCCTTCCACCCCAACATCTTGGCTCACTGGAAAGTCTCCAGGGCAGTATCACTCATGGAGCTGTCATCTTCTATGATACCAGTGCCTTCTCTGGAACACCTCCTGAAGGACCTGCCGGAAGCTCTTCTTGAGGAGGTGTCACTCTTCCAGAAATGTGTCCATTGTGGTTTGCTTGGTTTGTTTCTTTATTTCATCATATATTGGACCGTGAATATTCCTCTCTATTAATGAAAACTTTTGGTGTTGGGGGTTTACATTTTCAAGCTTTTTAAGAAGTTTTTGGAGTCTACAAAAGCTTCTGCTAAACTCTTCACTGTGAATTTTTGGGGGGTTCTTTTCTTCTCCTGCAGTTTCCTTTTCTCTTGCCTCTTCTTCAGTTCCTGTCCCAGTTACAATAACTTCTCCTTAGTCAACTTCTTAGTAACCACCTCTCAGAATGCCTCAATGTCATCCTCATCCAGTCAAGTTAAAGTCTTTTGCCATCTCAAAGTTGTTGATTTTTCAGCCTTGTGTCACCATATTACAAAGGCTACATCACTAGGCAATAGGAATTGTATAGTTCCATTATAATCTTATGGGACCACTGTGGTATATGAGATACATTATTGACCATAACATCCTTATGTGGCACATGACTGTACACATATATAGTATATTATGTATTTACACATGTATATGAATTTAATTGTATATACCTAAACTCTTTAAACCAAATTTCCACGTTTATAAATGTTATCTTTTATGGATTAAGATACAAGATAAAAAGTGAACTGTGTTAAAGGCAAACACTGAAGGAAAAAAAAAAACACTAAGAAACATAGGAAGTTATTTTTCATTTAGGAGACTGGGAAGTCCAAGGTCAGGGTGTAGGTCAGTTAGGTTCCTAATGAGGGCTTTCTTCCTGGCTTGTGAATGGCTGCCTTCTTGCTATGTCCTTATGTGGTAGATAGAATGAGAAGAAGAGAGGAAGGGAGGGGAAAAGGAAAAGAGGGAGAGACAGAGAGGGAAGGAGGAACTCTCTGGTGTCTCTTTTTTTATCAGGGCACTAATTTCATCATGAGGGCTCACCCTCAGGATCTCATCTAAACCTAATTACCTCCCAAAGGCCCCATCTATGAATACTATCACATTAGGGGCTGGGATTAGGGCTTCAAAGTATGAATTGGGAGACAGGGAGAAAACAGTTCAATCCATAACAGTACCATACTTGAAAATTGACTCTTCCCTTTAGATGACCCTAGGTCTTTGTTCTTAGCTTTCTGATTATTTTTATTTATTAATTTATTTTGACTTTGATTCCTCAGAAATATTGTCTTATAAAATATTTTCAACTATTTGCTTTTGTCTTGGAGCATGGTTAAAAATGTTTCTCTAAACTACAATTTTTAACTTTATGTTTAGACTTATCTATTTTTGCTTCTGTAGGATATTCTCAATTGAATATTCTGTAGGTACATGGAACAAAATACTGATAGATATATTAATTTTTCCACCAAAACACTTTTTTCTTTTTCTTTATCAATCACATCAATACAGACCTGCCCTCTTGGTAACCTTTTCTTTCCTCCGAATTTTGAAATCATTTGTTTTATATAATCACATAAAGAAATACAGTAATTAATTCAAAGCATTTTCTTTCAGTACATTCTATTTTTATAGCATCACACTAGTTTTTGGAAAAATTGCAGAGTTAAGTAAAAAAGTTGACAGTCTAAAACAGGGTTCAGCAAACTATGGCAAGCCAATCTCTGGCCATTGCTTGTTTTTGTAAATAAAATTTTATTGGCACTCAGCCATGCCTATCTTTTATAGATTGTCTATGGCTACTTTTGCCCTAAAATGGCAGAGTTCAATAATTCTTCCCAAGACTGTTTGGGCCACAAAAACTAATATATTTACTCTCTGGCCCTTTATAGAAAAAACTTTGCCAATAACCTGATATAAAAAAGGTGGTGTGTGTATGAGAGAGAGAGAGAGAGAAAGAGAGAGAGAGAGAGAGAGAGAGAGAGAGAGAGAGAGAGGAAGGGAAATATAAATGCTTGAATAAACACATATTCTAATATTCTAACACTTGTGAATTTAGGTATACCTGCCACACACACACACACACACACACACACAACAAAGATATGTTACAAAATGATATGATAATAAAGATGAAAGAGTAATTAGTATCTGCTGAAGGGCTACAAATTAGATAAAACTTCACAGAATTTCAGCACACATTTCAGTAGAATATTTGAAAATTAATATAATATTAATAACAAGAAGTTAGTAGAGGCAGTCTTTTTAATAAACATTTACCAAATTTCTACTGATATATTCAAATAAATGGAAAATTTACTTAAGGTGAGCATCTGTCCGTTCTTTGTGTTACCTGTGGGATCTAGCACAGTACCTAGCACATAGTAAATTAGTATCTTTTTTTTCCTTAACTGATGAAATAGTGTGTAACAAATGCATAATGTTCTACAGCAGAAACTGTAACAATGTTGAGAAGACATAATTTCTAGCAGGGTTTCCTGAAGAGGATGCATTGGAGGGTCACTGCACTGAACCTATATAGTGGGCAGGTCAGTTCTTGGATAATGAGTACCATTTTTTTACTCTAATCTTAATTCTCTGACATCCAGTTCAGTTTTTCAGTCTGTGATGATTTTTCATGGCAGGTAAAGAGTACATTGTTTGCTTTAGAGTGAAAACTCCCTATCATCTGTGTCCTTTGAAGTAGGAATTCAATAAGTGATACTAATATTAGAATGAGCTTGATGCCAAGGGCAAACCACTCCTGGTACTTGGTCCTACTTTGCAGCATAGAAACAGTAATTTCATAGAATTTTCCACTAATAAGCCACTCTTGTGTCTTTAGCCGGTGGGAATTTAATATTTTTGGATACTGGACCTAATTGAATTAGCTCATCACCCTAAACTTATACTAATATCTTTGGTGATAGCCTTAAGCTCTCTGCCTTTTCAACTCAGTCCATTTGCATGGTTTTAGTTTCTGATGAATTCTCTCTTCAATTCTGAGTTTTCTGCTAAATGTCAATTCCATTCCTCCACGCAGTAGACACAGAGACATCTCAGCTTCAATGTTTAAAATTATTATTTTTTATCTTTTATAGCATCCTACCTCTACTGATGACCATCTTTCCGAGCCCCTTAGACTAAAGATGGCAGTGCCATCTATCACTTGAGTATCATCTGTGATTCTTCACGTATTTCTTCCCACCTCTCATCCCCATGAGTCCTCACAGCAGCGCCTCCTAAATACACCTCAAACCTATCTGCTTGCACTTACCTCGATTCAGGCCACCATCACCTCTTGTCTGCACCACTGAATGCTTTTCCTAAAACCAACCCCTCCACCCTGCTTCGGTCTGACCCTGCCTCCATTCATTTTGCAAGAATGTCCAGAGTATCTGCTATTAAATGCAAATCCAATAACTCACCCGCCCAAGTAAAATATTACACTAGTTACCCTATCTTTGTCCTTGAGTAAAAATTTAAACTAAAATCCTTCCAGACATGTGCCTCCCTACTCTCCAGGTACTCCCCCGCTACCCTCGCCCTCCCAGTTCCTTGAGCCTTTCTCCTGAAGAGCAGACCTCAGGGCACTGCTCTCCCCTTAACTTGTGACACCATAAACTTCCTCCAGTTCAGGACCATTCTTTCAGCATCTCCATCTCTTCATCTGGAGAGCCAATCTCTCTCTTTCATCTACTACTTTACATATAACTTCTAGTGTGAACCCAGCAGTAGACATCCTTCCCTTGCATCTTCTTTCCCTGCAACCACATTATGGCAGGGGGCCCCCTGCTCTATGTTCTTATTTTACTGTGTGCTTCATCATTAAAACAGTTATGTCACTATTTATGTGTTAGTTTCAGTGATCATCTCTCTTGCTAATTATTAATCACTGTTAACTTCTTTCTCATGATTGTAGTCCTGGCCTTTATACCATACCTGGCTCATTGCAGGCCGTCATTAAATAGTGTGTAATGAATGAGTGGATGAATGATTTATGTAGAACCTGCTGTGTGCTAGATATGGTTCTAGTTATAGATAAGATTATTAACTCCTGCCCTACTATCACTCCTGGTCTAGCATTGAAATTCCTCTTAAAACAGATAAACTAGCTTCCTCCTTGATGCTCAGCTATTAAAAGACTTATAAGAATCATTTTCCATTTATCTTATTGTCATTTTTATAGGCTAATTTCATTTTGGGAAATCAGCCCATGCTAGTCTCAGCCACTCTGGGGCTGTGGGAGTGTCCTCCAGGGATGTTCTATGTGACTTTAACTTCCAACACACTCTTGCAGGAGCGATAGTGTGCTTGGGCTCATTGAATGTGCACTGAGCCAAGAATTAGCTGTAAAGTGACTTTTAGTGTGGAAAAGAAAAATAAGTGTTAGAATCAATTACTCAGACATAAAGAAATTAGCCTCTGCTAGGTTGATTTTTTTTTTTTCATTTAGAAGGAAAGAAAGATGAAAGAAAGGGAAGGAGGAAGTGAGGGAGGCAGGAAAGGAGAGAAAGAGTGAAGGAAAGAAGGTTTCATATTCTAGTCTCAAAGTTATATGTTTGTGTTGTTTAAAAGAAGTAGTAGCACTTTGATTCAATAGTAATTATTAGTAACATCTAATGAGTATGAAACACCCTATTAAATGTTTTATTAATTTATTTAATCCCAATGCCAATTTTATGAGGTTCTATTACTACTCCAACTTTATAGAAAAGGAAACAGAGATATAGGAAGGTTGAGTAGGAAAAACACTTTTCCTTTTTTTCTCTCTTTTACTATTCATACAAAATATTTCGCTTATGACACTTCTGGTCACAAAATATGTGGAGGTTTCTCCCACACCAAGCGATTCTGTGACACAAGCTGGGTGCCCGATAATCTAACTCAATTCTGACACTGTCTACCTGGAGATAGCATCAGATCCTACAGGTTTAAGGGCTCAGTTCCACAAGACTGACACTTCACCCCCCA
Source organism: Pteropus alecto (assembly GCF_000325575.1). Classification (NCBI taxonomy): domain Eukaryota; kingdom Metazoa; phylum Chordata; class Mammalia; order Chiroptera; family Pteropodidae; genus Pteropus; species Pteropus alecto. The sequence goes on from NW_006431210.1 coordinate 4,198,423, forward strand.
TCCCTTCCTCCGCGCACCCCCCCCCCATACAGACTTCAGATACCAATCACAAGTCCAAGTTTTCACCTGTGCTTCTGACCTACTGGATATACATTGAGGTTCCCATAACACCCTCCGTGGGGTTGATTAATTTTCTAGAGCAGCTCACAGGACTCAGGAAAACAGTTTACTTACTAGATTACTGGTTTATTTTAAAAAGATACAATAAAGGTTACAGATGGAAGATATGGAAGAGACGTGTAGGGCAAAGTATGTGGGAAGGGATACAGAGCTTCCAGATTCTCTTTCTCACAGCACCTCTACATGTTCACCACCTGGAAGCTCCCTCACCAAACTTCTTACTTTTGAGATTTTAATGGAGGCTTCATCAGGTAGGTATGATCAATCATTAAGTCTATTTCCACCCCTCTCCCTCTCCAGAGAATGGGGAGTGGGGCTGAAAATTCCAAACTTTTAATTATGGCTTGGTCTTTCTGGTGACCAGCCCAGATGCAGGATCTCACAGAGCCACCTCATTCAAACAAATGACACCACTGTCACCCAGGAAGTTCCAAGGGATTTAGGAACTCTGTGCCAGGAACCAGGGACAGAAATCCAACATGTATATTTTCTGTTATTTCACAGCTTAACCCCTGGTCTCTGGCCATAGTCCTTTCACAGTAAGTTGATATAAAGCTCAAAAGATACTGGCACATGGTTAGAATCTCATTTAGTCATCAATAATTAGTCCAGTCCATCATGATATCATGTAAAAATTTCTCCTTGGGCAAGGCCACTCGGAGTTGCACGTGCCCATTTGATCTTGACTAGTTCCAAAAAGCAAGAGTGGTCTTGGCAAATATGCCTTCACCCTTTCAGGCATCTGTTATAATTGAGCTAAGAGACAATATCATCTTTTTCTCTGACCCTCTTTTGAGGTGATGATGTAATATTGGATTCTCCTCTTTACATGCCCATTTATTCATTCCTTTACCCTCAGCTACTGTTCTTTCTATTCTCCATTTATACCAAACCTCTTCCACTTTTAGAAGGGACATTAGGTTTGGCCTCTGTGCTGGCCATGATGCTAATCTGGCAACCAGTCTAGCAACAGTCCACTCACCTTTAGGTGCAGAACTATTAGCCCCAATTATGCTAGATGGGGTGAAGGCACATCCTGCTCCAAAAAGCCCTAAGGAATTCTGACACAAAGGTTTAAAAACTTAGTTGCAGTTTCTTGCTTAGGAACTATCCCTGTTTCCAGCACTTGTAGTCGCAGCCCTGATGCTATGACCACTCTGTCAAACAGGGGGACAAGTAAAAGTATGGTTATGTGGGAAATAAAAAAAGTGTGGTCATTATACTAGCAATTTATCCTTTTGTCAAGAATTGCATAGTCATGCCAGGCTCCTAAGGGTATGTTGGGACTTTACCAAAGTTACACAGTGGGGAGAGAGCAGAGCCCTGGGCTTTGACTTACCTGATCCTTTCTTTCCCAGATAAGTACATAAAGACAACCGAAAGAATGGGAAAGTTTCTCTCCATTTACATTTATGCTAGAAACCCTCTTTCTAATCTCCAAAGTACTATGAGTCATTATAATAATTAGTACTTAATAGAGGACAGAGCTTCTTTTTACTCTCTCCTAATAGACAGAGGTTACTAGTCACCAAGTGATGGTTACTAGTCACCAAGTGTTAGTTCCCAGTGTCTAGGAGAGAATGTCCGATCAGTCAGGGTGGTTCTGGTGACTGTCTGGTCTAATCAAATGTGAGTGAGTGGAGCATCACCTGGTATAACCTGTTTGGTCTGGGGATAATCTTCATTTGGAGCTGGGAAAGCACCAGAGTGTCCGGCAAGAGCCCTAAAACATATCTGTAGAGCAAACAGAATGTTTAATCACATTCCACTTTTTGAAGTTTTGAAGCTAAACAATAACAATAGAATTAAGTAGCAGAAAGCATGTTTTATGATTATTTTATAAAAAGGGCATTTGATAAGTAAAGCTCACTCACTTTATATTTACAAGTCATGAAAACAGTGACGTTGGAAAAAATAAAGACAGTCTCCATTTCCGGAGAGCAACAATAATAACAACAACAACAAAAGTCATTTTCCTCAGAGAAGCAAATCTGCAGGGACCAAGCCAAGAGACTCATCTCTGGGGAATGGCACAAAAGATAATACCTCAGTCAGAGAAAAGAAGACTTTTTTCTGTTCCTCTGGGATGATGGAGTGTGAGAAGAACTTAGAAGTTTCTCCCCATTTTCTTGTGCAGCATCCTTCCTTTTGCATGTCATGATTTAGAACCATTTGAAAGGATTTATTTGAGAGAAGCGTCTTATACCATAGGGGCAGTTTGTGTGCGTCTCTCTCTCAGGCCTTTGTAAATGAACAAAGTCACCACTTGTCCCACAGAGGGTGCAAAGAGAGGTTTGGTGTGGGTTTTACTGTCCATTCAGGCTCTGTTTTCAGCTGGTTCTAAGTGAAATCTTTAGAAACCACACAGCGGGAATCCTTTGCTTGGGGCATGGGGTGGGGAGGGAACTTTGAAAAGCGTATTGAAACTCTGAGAGCTGCTGGATAGAAACTGTTCTTTTTAGACTTCCTCACAGGCAGTACGGGGAATAAACACATACAGGAAGTCATTTAGCCTCTCGGTGAACTTCATGTTTACATTTGTTTACCAATAAGTTTATCGTAGGTACTTAAAAAAATCTTTATATGTGTGTGCATATGTACATGCGTGCATATATGTGTGTGTCTATGCATACATATATGTATATGTGTATAGAAACATTTTCTAATTCTGCCATATCACAGTGTTTGTAATGTGATGCTAAAATTAAATTAAACAAAAAAAAGACTAACAAAAATATAGGTGTAGATACCTTTTACAACACTGTGTTTTTAGAAGTAGAAGCTAGATGTTATATTTCTAATCAAATCTTTAACAATCTGATTGGCCTTTCTCTCATGTACTTTGTAATGTTTTACTCTTAACTTCTTGACCCCAGAATGTCATTATTTATGTATAATGTTTGGTTCCTGCATTTTATGTTTACTCATGTGACTCTGAAACAACTTTAAAATCTTCAATAAAGGATCACTGAATCCCCTAATGTCAACTGAAAATGCTGAGTTAAAAAGCCTAAGGAGAAGAACAATAAATATATTTTATAGGAGAAAACGAAGGTACATGGACAAAGAGAAAGAATACCAATGTCCAAAAAGAAGCCATTTTGTTATTAGGAAGAGAAATCCACTGACATGAGTGAAGGCAAAGGGTGGGCAGACTCACGGGAATGGTTCGCAGGGTTCCCATGAAACACAGTACAGGCCTTATGGGACCGGAAAGCTCTTGGTTTCTCTCTCCATCTGCAGCGCACGGTCTCTCAACTCTGCTTCCTGCTGCACATCTGCTTTTTTCACTTTGTATAGTTAGTGGCCATTTAATTGTAATTTTTACTCAAGTTCACCTAAGTCAGAAAGAAGAATTTAATATCTGGGTGCAGAAATATCTTATAGAACGCAGGATCGGGAGTACAGACAGGCGTTGCAAGAGACTGGAGCCAAAAACTACAAAAGTCATTCACAACTGAAATGTTCCTTCTATCTCCTTCTAGTGAGAGTGTCTCTGTGTCTCTGTTACTGTCTATGCTTTTGCTCCCCTGCCCTTCACTTTCACTGTTATTCCCCCCATGTCTTCCTTGATGGGCTTCATTTGCTCTACATTCATGCGACCAAACCCCAGTTGTTTCTTTACATGACTTGTTAGTTTAAGCATCCAATGGAGATTTTTGAGTCAGTGAATGGCAAGTCCATATTTCCAGGAGAAGTCATCTGATTGGCACAGGTTGGGTCAGATGACTACCTGGTTCAATGAGACTCAGGTTGTGGAGGTCACCGGGATA
>NW_006431210.1:4202339-4202560 GCF_000325575.1 Pteropus alecto
TCAGCAGGAGCTGTGGGAAGATTAGCTGGGCTGCTAATCTAGTAAAACAAATCTGCTACAATAGACTATTTGCTCTGTTAGTATGTGCACTATATATATTCCTTATATTTTAATATCATTTAGTATAAAGGATATAAATTCTCCTTAAGACTAACTTTAGCAGATTTTAGGTTACCGTTGGAATACGCTAAAAGTAATTTCAGTGTAAACTGATTGAATGT
>NW_006431210.1:4202581-4214499 GCF_000325575.1 Pteropus alecto
GCAGAGAAAGTCACTGATGATGAATGGACAACTTTTAAAAGAGACCAATGTAGGCAGTTTGAGTTGGCTATGGTGTCATCACTGATGATTGAACTTGAGTTAATTTTAGTGCATTATCATGTGATAATGATATTACAAACAGGGAACGGTGGTATTCCTTAACAGTGAGTGGTGTTCATGACTTTACCTCACAATTCTGTGCTCTTTTAGATCACTGACTTTATTATTTATATTAATATATTTCTATAATGATTTCTTTCTCAATCTCTCAGAGTGAAATATGTGGTTCATTTCTAAGCCTTATTCTTTGGAGATGACAAGTCATTAATCACATAATCAACCATAGCATCTGTTAAATCTTTAATCCTTAGCCCTGTATCCCTACTAGTTATGTGTCCTTAGGCAAGTTGCCTAAACCATATGCCTGTGTTTCTTCAGTACAATGTAGATAACAACACTTATGTCTTTTGATTGTTCTGAGGGTTCAGAGAGACAATGCATGAAAGACACGTAGTAGGGAGAGTTCTATAAATATTGTTATTATGATCATTACCATTGTACTTATTCTCAGAGAGGTGGAGAGGTGGTTACAGTAGCTGCCTCTGTTTACATCACATTCCTCCAACCCATCTCTGGCTCAGCTCTGATTTCCACTACAACTATGAAGGACAGTTTTTATTCACCAGCACTGATAGAATCCTACCTGAGTTTACCTGTGTGTGTGTGTGTGTGTGTGTGTGTGTGTGTGTGCGCGCGTGTGTGTGTGTTTCCATGTTCTGTCCCAGGGCCTTCTCTGATGCCAAGAAAGCTCATTTTTCCATGTCCACACACAGCTTGGGTGATCCTTTCCTAGAGAGCATCCCTTACCCAGTGTGGGACAGAAGTCAGTCCCATTTTTTAGTGGAAAATTCTGGGTGGGATTTTGAATATTTCTCAGAGGTCTCAACAGAAGCCACTGCTTTTTATCTTATGGCATGGATTTCAATAAACACGTACAGATTAAGTTTTCCTTATTTTCTGATGCAGTCTCACTATTCCTTCCCTCTTGATTTTTGAAATTATTGCTGCCTACTCCTCCCCCTAAAACCCAAACCAGTCCTTGTCTTAGAATCTGTTTTAGAGAGATTCTAAACTAAGACCGTGTAATAGTAGAGTTGTTGAAAGCATGGATTATGGAGTCTCCTGGCTAGGTTTGAGTCAACTCATCCATGTTGTAGTTATATATCTTTACATTGTGTTACCTCATTTTGTCCTTCCTCAGTTTCCTTGCCTATAAAATGCAGATCATAGTAACTTCCTCATAATATTGTTATGAGTAATACATGAGTTATCACAATGTAAATATAAAACACTTAGAACAGTAAGTTGCATATAAGTGTTAATATCTTAACATTCCCCTGTAACAATTATTCAGTTCTTTCTAGAAATCTTAGCATTAGTTATTCCCTTCTTTGCCATTGCATTTTTTTCTCTAGTGTAACTTCCTTCTGCCCCTTCTTTTATCTTCCCTTTCGTTTGTTAGTGCTGACTAAGTAGAGAGAACAGCAAGTGTTCCCTGGAGCTTTGTAATTTCTGGGAGCATGTAAGAGGGCCCTAGTTACGTGCTCTACTTCATTTTTTCATGCTCCAACAGCCCTGCCCCCTGATCTGTTGGCAGACACCAGATGATGCTGCCAGCTCTTGGTTATTCAGAGGCTCTATATCCAGACTCTTCGCTCTTCTCTCTGGCAGCTTGCCTTTTGGCTCTTAGATGCTTCCTGGCATTACTCTCAGAAGGCAAGCCAAAGAGGGAAAAAGATAACGGAACTCAGATTAGCCAATTACAGGGTCTAGAAAATTAGGACTTTTGGATCGTTGGGCTTCTGTTTTCTGAGCCATCTCTATCCTCCATTGCCATGGAAAATTCAGAATCAGCCTTTTGCAATGGCAATATATTTTTCTTTGAAGTATAATTAAGAGAAAATAAAATGCACAGATCTCAAGTGTTCAGTCTTATGAGTTTTGGCAAATGTATGCATTCTTTTAATGACCACCCAAAATAAAAGGATTTCCATCACCTTAGAAAATTACCTTATTTCCCTTTCCAATCAATTCCCTTCAACTTCCCCCACTTTCTGATTTTTGTTACTATATATGTTTCCTCATCTTGGACTTCATTTAAATGAAATCACACATATCTATTCTTCTGTTCCCGATATTTTATTTAGCAAAATTGTGATATACATACATGTAATTGTGTATATCAGAAGTTTGTTCTATTTTACTGCTGAGTAATATTCCATTATATGAATGTACTCTAATCTTTTCAATTATTTCTTCTTTGATAGACATTTGAGTAAGTTCCAGTTTGGGACTATTATGCATAAGTCTACTATTCACATTCTTATAAAAGTATTCCATGTAAATATATTTTCTTTTAGATAAATAACTCGGGATGAAAGTGCAGGATCATGGGTGGAAGTATGTTTTGTCAGTCTTTAGTTTTGTCAATCTTTTTAGTTTTAGCCATTCTAGTGGGTATAAACTAGAATGGCTAAACTATTGTAGCTTTATTTTCTATTTTCCTGATAACTAATGATTTGGGGCACCTTTCTATTATGCTTACTGACCATCCCAATATTTTCTTATGTGCATTGCCCTTTCAAGTACTTAATGGTAGTGTAGTCAATCCAATTTAAGCAATATTTTTAAAGCCCAGCTCTCAATCATGCAAAGGAAGTTGTGAGTGTCTTGGGTCCTATAGGCAGATACAAAGAAGTTCAGGGAGTCATCACGTAGTAGCAGATATTCTGTCCATACCTTCCTGGCACTTTCCACAGTGTGTGGGACTTTCTATGTGAGAACTTTCTGTTGACCTATGGTGGGGCAAATCGGAAATGCTAGGGAATTAATGCTTCTAGAAACAGTCCTTAGCTATTGATGAACAGGAATTGGAGGTTAAATACCCCCACTTCCTTGCACTTTGAGTAGAATAGCTCTGAAGCATGTTCTACACTGTTTCCCACAGCCCCCCAGCAGAACCGAGCCTTAGTTCTCCACAATAATAACTTAACTCAATGATGCAAACTTATTAGCTCTTCCTTCCTCTGTCACATTTCCTCTTCTCCTGCTGATATTCTCTAGGACCACTTCCAAAATAAATTACTCAAGTTTTTACATTATGATTTCCTTTCTGGAGATGCCTATCCCAAAGATGTGTTTTGGGATATAATAACTGTTGTTAGAGAGAGTAATTAAGAGATTGATGAGTTATGCTGATGAAGTTATGGCATTGATTTCCTGGGTAGCCACACAAACAATAACAGGAATGGATAAATATGGCAGAAAATCCAAAATGTCAGTACCTAATGGAAGCAAAAGTCCCTATGGGCTGGCAGCCGAGAGGTTGCAATAGGTTTTTTAGAAAAGATAGAGACTGGTGGAAATAGTAAAGTGTGAACCGAGAGTGGGGAGGACATTCTAGGAAGCAGATGGGTTGTGACTATGGTGTGGACATACACATCATATTTGGAATATTAATTTTCCTGGACCTTGAGATTATATGGAAAGAAACAAAACAAAATAAGCCTTACAATGTTGATTAGGATCAAATTAGAAAGATTCTAAAATGAAAGACTAGGAAGTTTAGATTTTTTTTCTCATAGAGCCACTGACCATTTTTCCGCAAGGAATAACACAATAGAAGCAGATTTCTAGAAAAACTAAGGCAGTGTTATTGTGCAGGATCAATCAAGGCTTAGGTGGAAGATCATTTTAGTGACTGTGTAAACTGATACAATCTTAAAAGTGAGTAGTGGTAACGGGAACGGAAAAGATGACATCCATCCAAGAACTATTGAAAATATTCAATAGAATTTGGTGACTCTGATAGTGGAAAGTTGGAGGACAGATAAATGAGCCAAAGCTGATCTAAAGATTCAAGGCAAATTGAATTCAAAATATTCCCATAGTATTATCAGAAATGAAGAAATTATGGGGAAAAGAAATTTTAGAGTAAAACAAATAATTCACTTAACTTTATACACAGTAATTTAAACTTTGGTTATATATGTGGTAATTGATAGTTATACATCCATATCCAGCAGATATTTTAAGATTTGGGTCTAGATTTAGGAGAGAGTTTGTACTGTTAAATTACATATGAGAGTCATCTTCTTGGAAGTGATACTTAACGCTTTGACCATGAATGAAAGTGCAAAGGAGGAAAATTAAGAGTGAAGAATGCAGAACTAAGAATTAAGTTCTGGCAAAAGACCTCATTTATAGAGACCTAAGAGAAAGATAAGCAAGTAGGTGAGATAGTTAAGAAGGTGCTGTTAGAAGGTCCATGGAGTCAAAGGGAAAGATGATTGAATGGTGAGGGGATAAACACTTTTAGAACCTTCAGAGTTCAAGGAGGATGAAGATTCCCTGAGCTTTGGAAAAGGCAATACACGATCTTGACCTCACTAGACTCAGCCTGGTTGGAGAACTGAACTTTACATACAAAACAAAATGATCATATGCCGAAGCGCTTGAACCACACTCTGAGAGCTATGTGAGAACTGTGTAAGAGCAGGAAGGCAAGAGGTCAGAATAAACTAGAGGTATCAGGAATGAGACCAAAGTAAAAGATAACTTGAGCATGAGCTTTGCAAAATAGGAAGAGAAAGGAATTTGCATGAAGAAGACCACCATGCATAAAATCATTGAGGAGAGACTGAAACTATTTGTGAACATAATTAAACTAAGAGATGAGGGTATTTACAAACTTACTTATGCATATACTGCCTGCTTTTCCAAGAATTTTAAGGTCCCTGAGCTAATCTAAATGTAAAAACAGATAAAGAAACTATCCATGCCTAGTCTTGAAGGAGCTAATATAGAATCTACTGAGCTAGTGAGAGTGATTAATTTTAGTGACCATAAATGCAGAACAGAAAACAAGACACTTTGGGGGCCAAAGGTGGTTTTGTGGGTGGGTTTATTTAGTCTGTGAAGTGACTGTGTATTTGGTACAAATAACCACACACACACACACACACACACACTCACACACACACTCACAAACTTCCATACTTAGAACCAAACACAAATATCCTAATGTTATAAATGTCCACTATTGCTTCTCCAACACAGGTTTGTCATAGGGAGGTATGCAATAGTGTATAATTTTGCATTGTGGCACTTATACATGTCACTGGACTACTGAAATTTGGATAGCACACATAGTTAGGGTGATGATGGGTGATAAGAGTGGAGACAGTCAAATAACTTTGTCTACCTTAACTAGACAAGGTTCTCCAGTGTTTAGTTTAAATATTTTAAATTGTTTACCAGTATATCACTGATTTACATTTTCTTTCCCTTTCCAAGTATTTAGAGGCTCTAGTGAGAGAAATAGCCCTGTCTAGTGCCTTTGAATTGCCAAGGTTCTTACTTTCTTTTGGTTACTCCAGGATTCCCAAATCTGTCTTCATAAAAGTTGTTCCTCTAAGCATCTAATGGTATCTGAATCTAGCCCAATGGGAAACACAATCTCGGATAAAAGTTTTTTCCCCACTAAGTTTCCTGAATATAATGGCAATGAGATTAGCACATTTTCACAGTGATTGAGTTGGCATGTACCCATAGATTTATAAATAGAATTTATTATGAAAGTTACTCTGCTACTTGGGTAAGTAGCTATTTCAATTTGATGATAGAAAGTGTTCTCTGAAAAGAAACTATTATATGCCTTATATGCCATGGCTATCTGAGGACAAAGAAAGACAGAAGATGCAAGTGAGTTTTGTTTCCAATTAAATCTACCCTATATGCAATTATGAGCAGCCAGATATATTTAACATTTGGCAAATCAATTGATGTTTTCCTATTTCTCTTTTTTTAAATTATATTGGTAGGGCCATTTGGGGGGTAAATAGCAATTTCAAATCTTTCATTTCACTATCTTTAGATACTGGAAGGATGACATGTTGGAATATGTTTATATTTCTGCTGATGTTTCCCACAAAAGTGCAATAGTCTCATGCAACTTGAAGATCATTTAGTGTCAGGAACCAGTCTGTGCCTTAATCTAGTCCTTGTAAGCTGATCTTGTTTACTGTATTCAAATGAGACTAATGGTGAATTTCTAAGGTGCACACTGTGATGAAAGGAAATTTATAATTGAAAATATCACTGTAACTGTCACCACTAAAACGTATGTCATTTCTGAAGGCGAGAGTTGCATGTTGCAACTAGAAAAAAAAAAAACAAACGTTTTCAATAAGATCAGTTTCAAAGAGCCTTTGTGCTTTGTGACCCAGTCAAAATTCTAATAGTGAGAAAACAGTTTCATCTTAATTGGAACAATATTTAATGACTCCTCTTAAATCAGCCATTTCCTTTAACCAGCTGAGGTCTGTGCCATGATCATACATGAGAATGCATGCTGATTATACACACATACACACACATGTGCATACATATATGTATAAATATACACATACATATATATATATGACTGAATTGGGTTTTATGCAGAGCTGTCTTTACATTGCATTCCTTTCTTCTTGATAGTCTAGCTCCACAGTGAGAGCCTATCAAACCAGTAAGTCAAGAGTGACCATGAGCCCTGGCTTCAGCTCCCAGTGGAACAACAGCCAACCAGCCTGGAACACATACTCCTTTCCAAGAGCAAGCTTGCACTACCAGTCCCATGCCAGCTACACCTACTGTACTGGACATCCTGCTGTAAGTACCACATTTTTCCATGTTAAGTAAATTGGATGCTTGATCCAGGTACATTTGAAACCAGAGTTGGTATCACTTTATTAATTGGGCAGTTTTTCCAGTGCGACAACTCTTCTAAGTCAAGAATATGCTGCTCGAGGTGAGCAGTAGAGAACATCTTACAGAGGTGAGCAGTGAAGAACATCTTATATGTTTAAATGTCATACATTTGAATATTCTTTGCTGAAAATGAACATTTCATTTAAAGTTATCTCTAGGTGAAATGCGTTGGCAGAATTTTCAGAATGGTGTTGGCGTGGAGGTTAAATGTATGTATGTCTCTGGATTTATTTTCTGGCGTCCCCATGGCTGCTGCTTATGAATTTATTTGGTTGCTTTTACACTGACAGAAGGTATCTTTCAAAATGGCACAGATAAGTCCATGGAGCCTGTATGTCTCCAATTTCATCAATGGCACTGTTGCTATAGTTAACTAGATATTAATATATGTATATAAATTCATCAGTAGAGTGTTTTTCCAGATATGACTACACAGAACTCTAAAGTTGTTGGCATAGATGACTCAAAGGACAAGAGAAATAAACCTTTAGTGGAGAGAAATAAACTCATGGAATTTGAGAACCTTTTAGAATAGGGTACATGTTTCTGCTATCATGTTTTTCTGTATCCCAGTATGATTACTAAGATTTTCGTTATTGTAGATTACACTTGCACACTTGAAAAAGATCACCATGAATGTCGATAAAGAAGACCTCTGTTTACTGCTAAAAATCCAAACACAAGACTCCTGGGTAATGAGAAACATTTGAAAGTGAGTTACACTCTTCCTATTGTCAGCAAGTGCAGACATAGATTCTTCAGTGATTTACAGGGTCCATTGTGGACTTCTCCATTTTGGCTATCCTGTTTTGCATTTCAAGGTTATGGAATTATACAGTATCTTGAGCTTCTAAATTGAGGGAATGTGTTTTCAATATCATGTAATAAAGACACTTAAAAGAAGAATCAAGGAATCCACTCAAAATGTAACTTGGTATAACTCTGTTAAAAGGTGATTTGGAAATAACTGTCAAAATTTAAATTGAACATACCTTTGACTCAATAATTAAACTTTTGGCATTTAATTGGACATGTGCAAGGATATATGCACAAGGACAATGTTAGCAACATTTTGACATTCTTGGAAAAAACCTAAATAACTCTCATTCATATTTATTTATCTATTCTTTCAACAACACTGTATCAAGCACTGTTAGGCATTTATTATAGTCCGGCATTTTTCTCGGTGAAAGAGGCACAGGAGTGAACAAAACCAAGTCTTGCTCTCATGGAGCTTTTATTCTAGGAAATGGCGAAGGTAATAATTACATAAATAAACAGATGAATGAATAAAAAGGAACAAACAAACCAGAAAAATGTATAGTAGTGTTGAATGCTATGCAGAGACTCAAAATAGGTTGAAATGATAGAGAATGACTGGGTGGCTACTTGAGTTGTATGGTCAGCCAAGTCCTCACTCAGGAGGACAGGTTTTATCTGAGATCTGAATAAAAAGGAGAAACAACATTGCAGAATTCAGAAGGAAGAGCATTGAGGAAACAGTGTGAGGGAGTTGAGACAGGAATAAGCCTGCATGTCCATCACACAGAGAGAAAGCCAGTGTGCCTGGAGCTTAGCTGGGGAAGAATAGAGGGAAATAAGGTCAGATAGAAACGCAGAGGCCAGAGTATATAGCACTGTGTAATCCAGAGTAAGGGGTTTGTATTTTATTTACGGAAAACTATTGGAGTATTTTAAGCAAGGAAATTACATTACATCATTTAAATATTTTAGGATTCACTCTAGTGACTGAGTGTCAAGCTAGATTATGACAAATTATAATTTAATGATATATTTCCATTTGTAGTCTTCTTGGCCTCAAGGCCATCTAAAAGTAGCTGACATTTATTGAGCACTTAATATTTTCTGAGCTCTGTACTAAGCACATTTATGTGTATTACATATGTAGTATTTTTGATCCCAGGTCCTTGATTGGGAATTCACATATGCAGAAAACAGACTTAAATTATAAGTAGATTTTTTACTGCACAAGTGGTCAGTGCCCCTGATCCTTGAGTTGTTCAAGAGTCAACTGTATATATACAAATTTTTTTCCTTCAAAATATCCCTAGGAGGTAGGTACTATTATTATCATCATTTTAACGATTAGTGAAATGAAGCTCAGAAAAATGAAGTATCTTGCCCAAGGTTACAGCCCGCAGAGGGGCCTGATAGTCAAATGTTGGCTGTGTAGCTTCCAACCAGTATTCTTATCCATTGTATTATGTTGCTTCTTACTTCTGAATCCCTGTGTCTTTATTTACATGCTGAGGATAATGATATATCCCATATAGAACTCTGTAATCATTTAATTTAAATATGCATGCTACTCTTTAGAGAAGTATTTATAAAATAATTATAGGTCTGGGGTAAGAATGAAGAATAGATACTACCCTGTCCTGGGAACCACTAGAATAATTACAGGATGGCTAGCCACTTTTTATACTTTAAAATCCAGAAACAGATAGCTTCCTTTTGTCACACCACTGAGAGTGAAGTGAGTCAAGTATGAAAGTAGAAGGAAAAGATTAGAAAATCTATGAGAGATAGTCATGGGTGTTGTACTTCTGATTTCAAGGATACTCTAAGGATCAATTTCAAGCCTACTTGACATTCTTTCATTATTGCAACATTTAAACATTTCTTTCATTTTTTCCTCCAAAGCCTGATCACATGGCATTAAACTCTTGACTCTCTAAGATCGGTGCTCATTTAACTCTTCTCCCACCTTGTAAAAGGAGTATCAGAAAAATCAGAGCTTCAGTATAAAGGAACTTTGAGGGCTGATTGTGATGACAACATCCCAAAAGGATGACTACCTCATAATTTTTACTTGGGTCTATATTGCAAGACAATCACTAGAGAAATATTTTGAGCTCCAAAATGTGAGAGAAGATGCTATAGTTGCTATGCAGTATAAGATCCACAGAGGTTTTGTGGTTAAAACCACAGAAACGGAATTCTTGTATGAATGGACTGCCAGTGATTTTCGAGTCATATAATTTAGTAGCCTTTAATGAAGCTATAAATGCTCTGCCTCCCTTGTGAGATTCTGACCCTTTTCTCTAAGATACAAGTTTGATTGAAGATTTCCAGCTCTTTAACTAATATCCTGGGGTTACAAGGGTGTTGGCCAATTTGATGTTTGTGTAGTCCATTCATGTGACACAAAGGGCTCACTTTTGCTTCTATTCTTCTGATAGTGAGGAATCCAGATACCCCACGAATGTCTGGTTAGTTAACTTGAAATTAGGAGCATGTAGAAATCTCAGAATACAGTTAGGCTTTTCTCTGACCACATAAGGATTTTCTCAGAGCTCTGTTGTACATTACTGTATTAGTTTCCTATGGCTGCTGTAACAAATTACCACAAACTCAGGGGCTCAAAACAACACACATCAATTCTTTTACAGTTTTGTAGTTAGAGTTTGAAATGGGTTTCACTAAGCTAAAATCAAGGTGTTGGCAGAGTTGCACTCCCTAAAGAGCCTCTAGGGGAGAATCTGTTCCTTGCCTTTTCCAGCTTCTTAGGCTACGATCCTTGCAAACTTTGGCTCATGGGCCCTTCTTGCATCTTCAGGGCCAGCAGCACAGCATTTTCAAGTCTGTTCTTGCTGCATCTTCACATTGTTTTCTCGGTCTGTAGTCAAATATTTCTCTGCCTCTCTTTTATAAGGACAGTTGTGATTACATTTAAAGACCCACCCAAACAAACCAGGATAAGCTCCCCATCTAAATGAACTTAATGACATCTACAAAGTTCCTTTTGCCATATAAAATAACACTCATAGGTTCTGAAGATTAGGTCACGGATATCTGCGTGGACTATTATTTGGCCTACCACAATCATATCTAGTAACTCAGTGGCTAACTTCTAAGCCATTAGGTGACTTTTTAGGGTTTTCTGAAATTGATGAGACTCTCTACACTGAGGAAGATAGGTGAGAGGGGTTCTTTGAGTGATAGAAAACTGAAATGGATACCCTATGGCAATTCAAAATTATTGACACTGTTCTGTTTGATATTTCTGAAGCTCACTGTTTTTCTATTAAAATTAAACGATAGCTATCACCTTGATAGACACTTCAATACATATCTTAAAAGAAAATATAAAGACAAGGTTGTTAAAACTCTTCTAATGTTTGCTCCATTACACTGGTAAATGGAGAAACCATGCATATGAAGAAACCATGTCCAGGCATCTAGATTGGCCTCTTCGACTTGGGAAATAAAATGACAAAAAATATAATACTCAAAATATTCAAGAAGTGTAATAATATAATTGATAAGTCAAATACTAAATATACCATACTCTTTATTGTCTAAGGATGTTAATATCATACAAATTTCTTACCTTTGTAACACATTTCACTCAAAATCATTGGGATAATACCCAGATACTATATTGACTAGTGTGTCAGTTTTGATCTTTCATTTATACTTTTGTCAACAGCTAAATGATAACCCTGATTGCTTCATGACTTGACATGGCGGACTACATCAAATTTTCAGCAACTTCCTCTGAATTGATAGCCAGTTAGCAACTGGAAATCATGTTATTAATTATAAAAGAAGGGGATTCATTTGGCTGCCCTTCATACTGTCTACCTACCTTACCTCTGTTTATCACTTATGACTTTCTCTTCTCCCACCTGAACTGATGTTATCATTTAGGCAATCCCAGGAAGATGGATGGAGGGAAAGGGGAAGTGGAAAAATATGAAAAGTAGATGGGGATTATTTGATCCTCATCGCTGAGGCCAGGACCCTGTGTATTATTTTCTCATTCTCTGGTGAGGAATCACAGTACGCCTCTGTGCCCCATTGACTCTAACTTGGAGACAGTTTGTGCCAACCGTGAGGCAGTGACTCATGAGATATGATCCAGGCAGGGCTCAGTTAACAATGGACACAAAGCAGAAAAGGCTAAAGAAAAGAAGAGAAAAAAATTTAAAAAGTAATTAGTGTGATTTGAGGTTGATGCTGTCTGGAGGTAGTGGAGGCTTCTGCTAAGGCCCTATTTCTTCTTCAGGAGAAGAGCAGGCAGGTAGGGAAGGACAAGTGGGCAGCCTGGTACTAGATTCTCTTTCCTAAAAAAAAAAAAT
>NW_006431210.1:4214524-4239721 GCF_000325575.1 Pteropus alecto
GGCACTGTTTTGCTAGCTCTCTTTTAGTCATTGAATATGTTTACAGGAGATTCTCTCTCTAGAAACTTGTTTACAAAGAACACGGACAACTGCTTTCCATCAAGAGTTAAGCTGTCAAATGAAACAAGGATTTCAATAACTTATCAAAGGAGACATTATCTCACAAAGCATTTGCTTCCCATGTCCATAGCAACTGTCTATATCCATGCCACCCAATAGCCTTACCAGCTGCTTCCTGAACCCAGTCCCTACTTCCCCCCATGGGCAGACAAGCTTTTATTGTGGAGGTTTATAGAAGAGGTTGGGAGAGGTCGCAAGTCTCTTCTCTCCTAAATAAGGACTTATGCTTCAACACTACCCACTAAGTTCTCTGTAACAAATTCCCTAGCTTTGTGCTCCAATACCCATGCCATAAAGATGTCTTGGAATCACAGCTTGCTTGTTTGTGGTTAGTAAATGAAACACAAATGCTGGCATTTAGATTATTGATTATTTTTAATGGTTATCCCAATTACTGCTATTCTATTTACTAACATGTGTGGAAGTGTTTCAATACTTTAACAACTGGTATGGCTCGATCCTCGCTTACTAATCTGCAGAAGCTCTCAAAAAGGCTATGGAAAACTTTTCGAGGGGTACTGAAAATGGACAGTTTTCAGTGAAATAAAGACTAGATCATCAGTTTCCATAAATTATCTTTTGTGAATCGATTTGCCTGGTAACTTACTAGTATTCCGGTAGTTAGAGTCACCATATATTCCAGTCTTCCTGGTTTATGCTTATTTCATAGAGCAGTTATTAATAGTGTCCCCTTTTACTCGAAAAGATGTTCAGGTTTGGAAGATATATGATCTCCCTACCACAGCTCTTTACAAAAGAAGGCATATTCCTTGCACATAAATCTTACTTTGGTCTATTGCCTTAGGGTGTAAAAACCTCCCAGGGGGCACCAGCAAAGGAGATGCCTCATGTAATGATTAATCAAGCCCCATAAACCAATGGGGCTTCCAGTCTTTCCAAGCTCTGTGTGTTTGTGAGTGTGTGTGCGTGTGCGTGCGTGTGTGTGTGTGCGCGCGCGCGCGCGCATGTGCGCAAGTGCGCACACGCTAAGGGGGAAGAACTTATATCCTTTGCAATTATTTAAACTTATAATGAAAATTTTAGATAGATTTAAAATGGGAAAGAGGCTATATAATTCTTCAAAATTCTTCTAGGAACATGTGAACAGAGTTTGAAGACCATTACTAAATGGTAATTTTTCCTAAACCTTTTTTTTTTTCACCTCATGAAGCCGGCTCACAGTGAAAGAAGCTGCTCAAAACTCTGGCTGCCCCAAACCTTGCCCAGCTGCTCTAAAGGCCAAGAGAGTTCACATTCTGCACATCTGTATCTCTTCCATATTAAATCACATCTAAGGCTATGAATTCTCTTCCACCCCTACAAAATCTCCTACAAGTCTAAATATACAAAGCAGATGGTAACATGGTTATTTTCATTGAAGTTGGATTAAAGAACTTTATCAGTTAGGATTCTTTTGCTGCAGATAACAGAATACACAACTGATAGTAGCTTCAAAAACATAGAAGGATATAACTGTCTTAATAAAAAGTCTGGATGTAGAGGTACACTTTTACATTTGCCAATATGAGTGCAATAATACCACCGTCCCGCATGTTTTTCTGCAGTGTGACACTGCCATTCTCCCACCAAGAAGAAGGGTCTAAATGCCCTCTTCTTAAATCTGGCTAGCCCTTGTGACTCCTACTTAACAGAAAGTGACGGAAGTGATGCTGCTGACTTCCAGATCAAGGTCAGCAAAGGCCATGCAGCTGCTATCTGGCTCTCTTGAAAGCTTGGTATTTTTTAATGCTCTCTGTTGGGACACTGTCTTTCTGGGCCAATCATCATGCTGTAAGGAAACTCATGCCACATGGAGAGGCCATGTGTCGGTGCTCTGGTCCATAATTTCAGCTTTTGAGTCTTCTCAGCCCCATACCTGGTATGTGAGTGAAGATGACTCTGTTCTGTAGCTGTTCGAGCAACCAGGTGTTTGTGTCTTCCCATTGAAAGCCCTAGACATGAGAGAGCAGAGAAAAACCATTTCCAGTGTCCTGTCTAGCCTCCAGATGACTCTGTTCTGTAGCTGTTCGAGCAACCTCCAGGTGTTTGTGTCTTCCCATCGAAAGCCCTAGACATAAGAGAGCAGAGAAAAACCATTTCCAGTGTCCTGTCTGAATTCCTGACCCTCAGAACTGTGAGCATGGCAAATGGTTGTGGTTTTAAGTCACTAAACCTGAGATAGTTTGTTACTCGGCAATAGTAAATGGAACAGTAGATTTTCCAAATTTGGCATAGCAATTAATGAGCGTCATTGAGGAGATAGGTTCAGTCTTCCCTCTGCCTCCTCTGTGTGTTATGATTTCACCTTTCACTGGCACAAGGTAAAGCACACAATTCCAAACACTTCATCTATGTATGACAGTCTCTCAAGAAGGAAGGAAAGGGGTGGGACTTTCATCTCGCGCCACTGTTTTATTAAGGAAGGGGCATCTTTTCTAGAATTCCTTCAGTAGATTTCCCCGTATATCTCATTTACCAGAACTGGTCTTCTTGCTCAGCTTGAGACTAATAATAGGCAAAAGAATATAGACTTCCCAATATTGTTCTAAAGCATGCACATTGAAATAACCTGGGGATTCTTTTAAAGTGATTAATCCCAAGTTTAACCCACAATGAATGCATGAACTACCCATGTGATTCTACTATGCAATCATATTTGAGAATAATTGGTTTAGGACCTTGGACTTAAAGTGTGGTCTGCGGACTAATGCTGTCAGCATCACCTGAGACCTTGTTAGAAATGCTTCAGTCTAGACCTACTAAATATGATGAGTCTACATTTTATCAAGATCCCCAGTTTGTTTTTATGCACTGTTTTAAATAAACTATGATTTATCCCTTGGGGCTAGGCATATTGTTACCTAAACAAATTCAGGCTTCTATTAGTACAGAAAAATAGAAATGACTATTGGAAAAACAACCAGCAATGTCTGCTGTAGGGACTCAGACCTGTGTTATTTTGCCTCCCCCAGAATACTCTGAGGCATCTTCCTAGAAGATGGAACACAGTTTTAAAAATTATACACTAAAAGCCAATTCCTGTTTTTGTTACAATATTATAAAACAAAGTCTTGAATCAGCTGTGATGCTTCACTGTGTGGCTGGTATGTCATACTGCTCAGGTATACATGGCTCAAGGAGAATATGCTTTGTCTTGAACTTCCTCTTTCATTTGCATAATCCTTCAGGAGCTAAGGCTTATTTCACTCAAATGTGCTTTCTTCTTGACTAGACATTTTTAGTTGTCTAGTACTCATGTATAACCTAGGACAGCTGAATCCTGGTCATGACCTCTCAAATCTCTTAAATTTTCAGCGAGGTCATATCTTCTTTCAACAAACATTAATTGAGTACATGCTCTAAGTTGGACCTTGTGCTAGGTGGCCTCAATGATAGGAAGTAGAGTAGAAGAGGAAGGGAATGAGGGAAGGATACAAAGTGTCCATATTTTCTTGTTGCTTAAAAGCTAATGAGGAAGAGATTTGAGGAAACAATTTGATAGTAGATGATGGTAGCAAGGCTCTAAACAAACGGTTCTCCAATACTAAATGTAGACCCTTAAAACCTGTAGGTTGAGGTAGTTGCAGACATGACAGGGCCAAGTGTTTGGACTCTGGAATCAGACTGTCTTGGGTTCATATCCCAGCTATATTGCTCGGTAGCTAGATGGCCTAGGGCAAAGATTTAAACCTGTCAGAATCTATTTCCCTCTCTATGAAATAGGAAAATTATAAGCTGCTTCCTGAGGTCATTGTAAGAATTTAATAAGATAATATATGCAAAGCTGTTTAACATAGGCTTATCCCTTATAAATCACTTAATAGATAGAAGTTATACTAAAATGGGAAAGAAATCAATTTCAATTTGGATTATCAGAGAAGGCTGACAGACTCCCAGTTTGCACTATTTGGGTGGCACCTTTTTTTAAGACCCTGGGACTCGGCATTTGAATTATTGAGGGCACCTCAGATACAACAAGACTTATTTGTGTCTGCCCAGACATTTCAACATTTCCCTTCATTTGTTGTTGAACATCATGCTTTAATAACTCACGACCAGGAAGGCATTATAACTTTGTCCAGAGTTGGTCATGTTTAGTGAGAACTAAGATCTAAATTCCATGTGTTTCATGTGGTTTTCTCCCCAAAGGCAGTGTTTTCAGATAAAATTAAGAATCTACTTCTCCCTCCTGACCGTTATTTTTTCTATACGGTTCAAAAAGCTGAGGTTTCATCTGTTCATTTTATGCCCTTTGTTCAGTTCCCAGCCTTGAGAGTCTCCTTTCTCGTGGCCATTCCTCTCCCCCCATAATCTCGTCCCTTGTCTCTGTAATACATGGCATGGTGCTACTTAATTCTGTGTATCCAAAACTGATGTTCTGGAGAATGGATTCAGCCATCCATCTGAGTTTGGTCCATACCTCATATGATGGAGGCTTGGATATTGTGAGACATTGTTGGAATTCCAAGCAGGATGTCATGCTGCTCGAACCTAATTCCAACAGCTCTCAGTTTAGTATGTTTGATGTCTAAAAAGTCCCCTGCTTTGATAATTAAAAAAAAATTAACGTTAATATTGATTAAATGCAATATAGTAGCACATAACATAGTAAATTTTAAAAATCATCAATAAAATCAAAGACTTTAGTTGATCGCATGGCATCTTCTGCAATTTGATTATGACCACTGGAATGAGATTAAACTCTACTTATAACAAGGAATCTGGTACATGGGAAGAATTTAAAGACAATAAGAAAAATAAATAAGTGGTACCATTGTTACAATAAGGCACAGGGGATAGAAAGGTTTTGGTTTATGATCAGCACTGCCCTACATGCTAGGACAGACATGAGTTACTGGATATGTCTGCTATCTGTTACCTTTGTGAGTGAAGCTTCCTAAGCATAAACTTGTTAAACTGAGAATTTGAAAGAAGCAAAGGCAAACTATGTGAATCCCTTTTGAAAATAAAAAAAAAAAATAATAATAATTTTAAGCTTATGAACAAAAATGCTTCTAATTAGCTCCCCTCACCCTTTTAGGGAAGGCAGATTTTTTAAATTACTTTTATGAAGGGACTTTTAATGCCGTCTCAAGGTCAAGCTTTGCAGCTATCACAGTCAGTGAACTTGGATAGCACCAGTACAGCAGCTCAGCTCATTTGAGCAGTTCCCTAAAGGTTCACGTCTCAAGACCCATTAAAGCTGGGTCTTTTCTTTTCAATTACTAAATTAGCACAGGTTCTTTTGAGATAAACATTCAAATTTTTTAAAATATATGTTCAAGTGAAAGTGAAAATTCCAACTTCTTCCCTCCCTAGCCATGGTAGATAGCTATTTATCGTTGCAGATATTTTTTGGTTTTGGATGCTTGTTTTTCTTCAAACTTAGATGTATATTTAAATACTAAGAACAGAGAAACAATAATAAAAATGTAACAAAATGTGCACCTCTGAACCCAACAGCCGACTTCAGAAACAGCTTTACCGACACTGCACCTCCTTCCTAGCATCTGGAAAGTGTGCTTCTCCGCATTCTAGTCTATACTGAATACTATCAGTTAATTAGACTACTATTAATCTCAGTGAAAATGGTATGCTATTGTTTTAATTTGGATTTCTCTCATTACTGGACAGGCCAACTATCTTTTCAAGTATTTATCAACCATTTATAATTTTGAGTATTTAGCTCCTTCCCTGAATAAAAATAGAACAATAAGATAAAGCAGTGTAACTGGAGATGTTTGCCATTTAGTACACTGTACTTTAATCATAAAAGCAACGGAATTATATTCGTATCACCTGCAAATTGGTGTTTTTGTGGATGTTTGTACTTAACCTAAAAAATTACAAACCTAACCATGCTAAAAATTAATTGATATGTCTGGGTTTTGCTGCCTGAGATCTTTTAGTTTTGATGTTTTAAAATAAGAAGAGATTTCAAAACATGTTTGGCAATGTTATCTTGTCTGATCCATTTCATGTTAAATATGTTTAAATCAACAGATGTATACTAAGCACAACAAATATTAATTTTTTATCGCAAAAGTTCTTTTAAAAAGTGTTATGTATTCAGGATTTTAATCCCTGTTGTAAGCTTTTAGTGAAAATGTTTTATATTAATGATAGAATGTAATAAAAGCACAAATAAAACCCAGAGAAATTACAAAATTCAGAATAAGAGGGAATATTTGGGAGGGTACGTGGGTACCTCAACTTTCCGGTAATGTTTTATTTCTGAACTGGGTGATGCAGATGCAAGTATTTGCATATATGCTTTATGCTTTCTCATATTTGTAAATTATTTCATAGAAATTAAAGCCTCAGTACTTGCCTTTCTTCAATTCTACAGTAGCACATAAAAAACATTAACACTCTAAAGCTTAATGATCACATTCAAAGGGTTCCAATGCCAGTATACTTGGCAGCAATTCAGTACAAGTTTTGCAGAATCCATCACCAATTCTGAATGGCCTGGATGCCTGTACTTAATCTGGCAGAGGCAACCACTTCAATGATAGCAATTACTAGAATTCTTTTAGTTCATATGGCACCACAAGTAATAAGTTCTTAAAGGCATCTGCAGAAAAGGATGAAAAATAAGGATGACACACGACTCAACAAATCTATTCAAAATCACTCATTAAAATTTTTAAAAAAATCTAACCACTGTTCTCCTTGATTGATAGTTTGCATATATTATAATAAAGACCTGACAATCACAACCTTCTACTTCTTAAGTTGAGATAATAAGTTTCTTAAATCTCCCAAATTTGTTTGTTATCAAGTCCTCAGGGTAAGTGTGATGGACTTCCTGTGGCCACATATTTGTACATCTAGCTCATTTTGAAAGATAATAGATTGAAAGCTATTTGTCACTTTTGGATTTAATAATTCAAATACACAGTAATGTTTTGTGAAGCAATCTCTTTAGAATGGGGAGCTAGTCTGTCTTATTTAAACATATAACTTTTGTTGGCAAAGAATTTTACTAACAGACATGAATAAAAATGTAACTTCAGTTGAGGGGCATGCACATATTTAATGGTACACATTTGCACTTGACATTGGCTTTGCTTTTACTCTCAGATCTCATAGCAGAGATTTACCCTGTAGCAGCATTGCCTTGGAGTGGTATTCAACACTGCTATCAGTGGCAGTTAACATTTATGGCACAATTCATTTAAGTTTTTATGAGTCTTTCATATTCCCTTTATGATCCCAAACAGGAAATGTCAGTGCAGGGAATGAGTAACACTATACATCAAAATCTCTTTGATTTTCTTTTTTATTTTAATATTCACTAAACCTCTAAACCCAGGAAAGATAGTTTCCTCAACCTCTAACATTGTGTACACCTTGGAGATCCTCAAGCATCATCTAGATTGAATTTCTTACAACAGAATGATTTTCTTCTTTGACCCGTTTTGGGACGATATAGCTTAGGGACAGATGACATAGAGTGACACATACTGCCATTAATTTAATTATTTTGCCTATTTAACCAACACGTGTTACATATTTGTTACACATTTATTGAGTACTTACTGTCTTAGCCGGCTTGTGTTATAGCAAAATATCATAGACTGCCATCAGCATGCCAGCATGGACAGTTTCTGGTGAGAGCCCATTCCTGTTACAGACTGTCAGTTTCTGTGGGATGACATAGCCTTCCTCATTACCTGCTCCTACTTAGAAAGAGACTCAGAAAGAGGGAGAGAGAAATTTTCTTCCTCTTTTTATAAGGCCATAAATCCCATCATGAAGGTCCTACCCTCATGACTTAATTACCTAATTACTTCCTTAAAACCCATCCCCAAAGATCATCAAATTGGGACTAGGTATTCAACATATGTATTTTGAGAGGACACAGACGTTCAGCCCATAACACCTACCATGTGCCAGGCAGTTTTCTAGGCCCTGTGGTGTGTTTGCTGTGGTATTCATGTGGCTGATTGCTTTACTAGACAAATCCCAAAATCTCAGAGGCTAAACAAAAGAGAAACTTGTTTCTTATTCATGTGAAGGTTTTTCCACATGATTAAGATGCTAGCCTTAAGTGATTAAGGTTCTAGTCTCATTTTACCGCCCAATTTTGCAATCCCCTAGAGCAGCAGCCCAGTTTGGCACCAGGGACCAGTTTTGGCACCAGGGACCAGTTTTGTGGAAGACAATTATACCACCCAATTTTGCAATCCCCTAGAGTAGCGGCCCCCAACCTTTTTGGCACCAGGGACCAGTTTTGTGGAAGACAATTTTTCCACGGACCAGAGTGGGTGAGATGGTTTCGGGACGATTGAAGTACATTACATTTATTGTGCACTTTATTTCTATGATCATCACATTTTAATATATGATGAAATAATTATACAACTCACCATAATGGAGAATCAGTGGGAGCCCTGAGCTTCTTTTCCTGCAACTAGATGGTCCCATCTTGGGGTGATGGGAGACAGTGACACCCGAAGTGTATTGCTTATGTCCAGTATACCACAACTCATTTTGGTTGCTGTCACTGCAGAAAACCCTGCTTCACAAAGCTAAGATGTTGGAAATAGAAGTAGGCTTTTCCGTGCTTTTATGGAAATCCCAGGATATTCTGCCTTGACTTTAATGCAGAACATATGATGATCTGAAGTTGTCTCATATTTTTAAGGCCACCTGTCATTTGTGATCTCTCGCACATGCAGTTCACAATAGGGTTCACACTCCTATGAGAATCCAGTGCCTGACGATCTGAGGTTCTAGCTGAGGTGGTGATGCTCCTGCTGGGAAGCGGCTGCAAATACATCCGAAGCTTCACTGGCTCACCACTCACCTCCTACTGTGAGGCTCAGTTCCTAACAAGCCAAAGACCTTTACTGGTCCTTGGCCCAGGGGTGGGGGACCTCTGCCCTAGAGTCTTGGAGTCACCCCCAGGACCTTCATCCAGCCTTGCAAAGAAGGGAAGGGAGAATATAGAGCTATAATGGAGGACTTTGTGGATCTGGCCTTAAAGGGACATATATCATAGCTACCACATTTCATTTGCTGGGACTCAGCCATATGGTCATGCTAGTTGCGAGGGAAACTGGGAAATGTGACTCTGTTTCCTGAAAAAGAGAAAACATATTTGGTGAGCATGAAGCCAGTCTCTGCCAAATGTGTACAATATTAGATAAGAGAGATGAGGTTCCTACTTGTATGGAACATCCATTCTGGTATAGCATGAAAGACGATCGACATGTAAATATATATGTAAATAACAATTAGTGATGAGTACAGAAGAGAAAGCAAAGGCTGATAGGATTCAGGATGATCAGCAGAGGGAAGGGTGCTCTTCTAAGTAGGATGATGAGAGAATCTCTTTTGAGATGAAATTCCATTCAAGACCTGAATGAAGAGAAAGAGTCAGCTATGCAAAGACCTAGAGAAAAAACTTTCCAGATGGAGAGCAGAGGGTCAGATCAGGGCTCAGTATGTTCAGAGTTCAGAGAGAAGGTTGAGTCTGGCCCAGGCTTATTGACTGAGATCGGGAGTAAGATGGGTGAGGAAAAGGGAAGGCGGGGGAGAACCTTATGCAGATCCTGGAGATCTGTGCTAATTCTACATAGAGAGGTTTTTGCTAAGTATTTTGGATACATTATCTCATTTAATCTTTTCAGGCAATCTGGAAGATGGATGTTATTCCTCCTTTTAGAAAAAAATGAAATAGAGTCTCATGGAGTTCAAATATCTACTGCAGGATTATACAGACAATAGAAAAGTAGAGTCAGATTTACACCTGAGTCCAAAGCAATGCTTCTAAGCATGGTACAACAATGCTTTCAACCAAGTTCTTAGCCAACTGAGAACTTGTTTTTATTCCGTACATAAAATGATGCAAAAGAATGTGCTCTGCCATTTTAAAATTTCTGATAATTCGAAACCACTGAGACTCTTCCAAAGCCAATGTATATTTAATAAGACATTTAAAATACTTTTATTAATATTTTTCTACTATAAATATGCTTTGCTCCTATGTTAAGACTTTTAGCCATATTTACTATTTAAAAATTATGAAATTATTGTAATATAAGGAAACTTGTGAAACTTAATGCAAATTATTTCATACAAAATAGTACTCTCACATACTCTGCTCACCTAAAATGTATAGCAACCTATTGCAAATTAACCTATTCCTCTTTTATACTATTATCTAGCCTGATGTTTTGAGTTTATATTAGTTCAAAGTGCCCCTACTTTCATTCCCATCTCTATTTTCTTGGCATCTACATTTCCTTAAGTTTAGCTGTTTAAATTGGAATTTATTCTGAAACATAGATTAATACGTTGAATCAAAGTTAGTCTACTTTTCCTCAAAACCTAGGCCACTGGAAATCCTCAACCAATTAAGGATGAAAGATAGCATGAGTCTTATTCTAACCCTATTATTTAGTTTTTCTTTCAATGTTTTTTCTTTCCTTTCATCTTGTTTTTTATTCATGGCATCTTTTGTCTGTCTAAGGAGGACAGATACAGGCTCACTCTTGAACCCTGAGATACAAAAGGAATTCAACATGAAACGTGTATGTGGAAGAGCTGTCCACTGATTTATTTTCCATTAATGATGTGGAATTACCAGAGATAAAGGAACCCTGCAGTGTGTTGCTGTATGTAAAAAGTTTCTGCTTTGGAAACCTAGTTGGTAAAACTTTGAAATTGTCATGTGATACGTACACATCAAAATAGAAGGTCTCCCTTTTGTTTTTCCTTATTCTACTAATGCATGAAAAACTCTAAAGCTTTAACAAAAAACTTATGACTTTTTCTTTAAGAATAGAGAGCTCTCTAATTATTTTCAGGGAGACTAAACAGATATAAACACTTCCTATGGCTAAAAAAAGAAGTTGAGTAACATTTTTGAAAAAAAGAAATCTTAAAGACATTTAGGCCAGGTAATCTCTACTGATATACCACTGTCTCTTCTTTACCATCTTCTTTTCCTGTCATTTCTTGTAAGGTTGACACTGTACAATAAACAGAGATTATAGCGTCAGAAGACCTAAATTTTTGTCTGGACTCTGCCATTTATTTGTTTGCCAACTCTGGGTAAATCATTTTTAAATTTTGACTGGATGTTCTTCTCTGCAAAGTATGATAACATAGGTGAAAGCACTTAGTAATATTTATGTTATATTAATGGGAAAATATTAAAATAATTAGAATCATTTTTTCCTGATTCAGTCTAGCATCCTGACTATTAAATTCCTCTCATTCTCTTTGTAAAATCCCCCTCTATTCCGAACTGTTCATCATGTCCGAACCATCTTAACTCCTAAGTTCCCTCTTATTTTGCTTCATTCAAAGCTTTTCCTATAATTTGTTCGAGAATCAAGAAGGCACTGTTTAAGTGTCAATGGGATCAAAGATTCATTCATTGATCATTTCTGCATCATGCAGCAACTCTCATCCCACCTTTCTCCATCTCTATCCTTGCTCCTCCATTCTTCCTGGTCCTATTTGTTTTCACTGTATTTTTCTTCCAGGGAAATACTTTTTTCTTATTTCCTTGGACTTGATGAACTTTAAAACTCTATGAATCAACTGATTCTCCTCTTCTGGGAACAAAAAGAGAGTCATTTAAAATTTCCATAATTTTGAACTCAGTGGAGGTATCACTTTCTCTAGTAAGGCCTTCCTGTTCTCCTCTGGACCAAAACATTGCTACAGGCTGTGGTTGCATAAAATCATTTAAACTTGTTTTTTGGGGAAATATGTTTGGGTTAAAAAGTACATACCATATTCTTTTAAAACACAGGTTTCTCATTGAAAATGGCTTGTATATTCATTCATTCATTTATTCATTCTCTTGACAAATATTTATTGAGCATCTACCATGTGCCACATGTTAATCCAGATGTTTGGGCTGCAGAAATAAATAAGATGTAATCACTCAAGAAGTTCATAGTTTAAAGGAATAAGTGACTCCTATAGATCATTAGATTCATAAGACAGGGGTAAAACAAACTTTGTGGACATTGCCATGGAAACGCCAAATCTGACTTCCTGCTTTAGCGTTCTAACTAGGGATGACTTTACTGAAGGAAAGCTACTTTAGTGGAATCTTGGAAAGTCAAGAGTTCACTGTGTGTCTGGAAGGTCATGTAAAACAGACAAATCAGCATTGCAAATGCCTATTTCTTCACATATCATCAGTCTCTCTGGGCCCAAATTCATCTGTAGCATGAGAGAGTTGGATTAGACGAGTTATCGTGTCTCTCTCCAAGTTCTATGCTCCTAGAATTTCTGCCGTGTTTTGCATATCTGCTACATGCAAAGCAATGTACTCACCTCTATGGAGAAAATGTTAGCTCTGTTTTCAAGGAACTTACTCACTAGTAAGACATGGTAAATTTTTCATTTCTTTAACAAGCCAATTGGTATTGATGCTTTATGTGTTGAATGAGCAGTTTGTAAGATCACATTTAGATTCATTATTATAAGAGCTGTGATGGATTATGGGTTTCTGTTCTGATGATGAGAAGGGAGTAGAGGTGTGTACATTACTCTACTTTAGTCTTAGAGGTTAAATTTAGTAAATTACCCAGAACCTTATTAAAATAAGTTGAAGAAATGAATTAAAAAAAGAAAACACCCTGAAAACCAGAGTGTCATTTTATGGATATTCACATCATCAGAAAGCCCTCAATTGTCATGGTTTATTCTTTTTAACAACTAGTTCGATGTCTCATTGGAAGATAAAAGTGATTTTGTGTTTGGGAGATGCAAAGGAGAAACTCAGTTTAAGCTGTCTCGGGCAAGTTAGAGTCCATTGACTCTCCTAATGGCCTTTCTTCCAATAGAAAACTCATCAGAGGTGTCTCCCCCATCGCAGTATATACTCTCAGAGGGCAAGAACCATTGGGTCAGTGTGTCGACCACTGTGTCCTCAGCAGCTAGCACAGGAGATATTTGAAATGTAACTGCTACCTGAGTGTTGAATGAAAAATGAAAAGTTCCCTGGTATAGTTTGTGTAACTTTTCAGCTGTCAAGGTAGATACAGAAAATTCACATCTGCGGGTCATAAACAAAATGTGAGAGAATGTCAGATACTCAACTGAAACCAACAGTGCATGAGGAAGGGAAGTTTAGAAGTGATGTTATTTTAGAAATAACATTTTATAAATCTTGCATATAATCAAATGACAAGCTATTTTTTCATTTATACAATGGAAATGAATATTAAAGACTAATAGAGAAATATAAAGTTATTGTGATGGAATGAAGTTTTAAATGCAAAGAATTAATATATTTTATAGACTTATCTCAGCAGGTAACATATTTTGATGAATGCAGTGCAGACCAGGGGTATAGAATTCATTTATGCAGATTCTTATGGCACAGGCCATTAGAATTCTAAAAATACATTTGGCCTATGTTTAATAAAAACTCCAAAAAATTATGGCATTCTTTTGTGCTTCTTTCCATTTTTCTCTTAACCTATTTATGTAAGACAGGCTATTCCTACTGTTGAGTGTAACTTGAAGAAAAATTTTTTTATTCATTAAGTTGTTTAGAGAAATATTTCAATTCCAGGAAGTGCTTCCTTCCAGGTAAAACATAATCCTTTTAAGTTAGAGAGCTATTTTTGCCCTCACCAAGGTAACAAAACTCCTATTTAAGCTAAGAGGATAGATTAAAATATTGATTATAAAAATTTCTGAGAATGCGAAAACTTCAATTTAAGTGCTTATTAATTAAAAAAATCAGCTTCTTCATCTTCAAACTATAGCAAATTATTTTGAATTCTATAGCAATTACTTTGCATGAAGTCTTATTTTCTTTTTCTATCACAAGTTTAGTATTTCACAGAGATACAATTTGTGACTGTGTAAAAAAGCTGGCCTTGGACCTCCTGGTTCAGATAGAGTTATAATGAGGGCCCTTTACCACTTCTAGGCATGGATACTTTTGGATGGGTTCAAGACCAGCATTATTCTGAAATCAAATATAGAATTATTTTATTGTTTGAATATTGCTCAGATACCCAAACCTATCTATTAAAACAAAATTATGTCTGTAACCTAATTAAAAAAAATTATGCCTTCTAGACACTGTCTTACTTCTGCGTTTTGAGTATTTTGTCTTAGCTAATATGGTGCTAGACCTTTGAGAGTTTACAGGCAGAGTCAGCTCATGTACATAAAGAATAATATGAAAAATGACTAGAGAAGATTAACACGAAAAGATGTGAATAACTGAATAACTCGTTTTTAATACTCCCTTCCAAAATTAAATCCTGAACATTATTGGATAGAGATAAGGAAGTTCCTGAGCTTGGCTCTATTTGAAGAGTTTAATTGATGTTAGATTGAGCATATTTCTTTAAGATGAAAATTTTAAGTATCTTTTTAAAATGTAAAAATGGTCTAAGAGTCTACTTGCCCATGAAATTCACATGATTAAATATAACGAAGATTTTTCCTCCACAGAGTAAATAACCTCCTTCCCATGTGTATATTGATATAAACACTCTGTGCATTTGTTTTATGATTTAGCACAGATGGTTTCTCTCTTGTTTGAGGCTGAAAAATGGATTTCCTTTTGGCTCCCCTAGAGTTCTCTTTCTTTGATGGTTAGAGAATAGGTGTTAGCTTTTCCTGAAAATCACACTTAAAGAAAACTATTGCTATGCTGTTAAAATGATTTTTTAAAAATTTGTATATATTTCAAAAGCAAGTACACTATAGTAGTATCTGTTGTTAGCGCACAACAGAATTTATGTTCTCATGATAAGAACAATTCCCAAAGAACCATAGAAAGCCAGATGATTTTAAGAAAAATCACATGAAAATCTATTATATTAAAACAGGTGCTTTGCATTTATTGTACTGTTTATTTCATGGATTACGTTAGTATCAGTATAAGATTTGAAAGCATATTATTTTATCTGTTTTTTACACTTAGATAGAGATAATGAAATTAATCAAAATAAGTAGGCTATAATCTAAAGATCTTTTCACTTTGGTGAAGAAGATTTAAATAATTCTCTATTTATCTAAGCTATTTATAATTGCTAAATAGATTTCTAGGTCAATATCATTTAGTTTGGCATAAATACTTAGTATTTTCTAAACCATTCAAAGTTATTACTTTATAATTATCAAAAAAAGTACTATAAAGTACACAGTGTTATGTTCTCTAATGTGATAGATACAAAGAAAAGGGAGGCTTAAGGAGTTTATCTTAGATGACCCAGGATTTGTGGGGAAAGGAATTCAGTAAATATTAGTTCATCTTTTTGTGTGGGAACAATTCTGTCTTCTGAAATATGGCATTTGAACAGATATCCTCATTCTTATACTGCATATTTCCAAATGGGAACATTTTCTCCTTGGACACATTGTATCTTCTATGAACCTTATGATAATAGTAGTAGTAGTAGTAACACTAACATCTATCGAGTGCTAATTATGTTTGGCAGTGAATAAAAGTCTTTCAACATTATTTCATTTAATTCTATTAATTACCTATGAGATAGACACCATTGCTATCAGCATTTTATAGATGAGGAAACCAAGTTTGAAAGACTAGAAACTGACCCAGTGTCAGGAAACTGATAGACATTATATGGTAATATCAGATCTTATGATTTTCACTAACATACCATGTCATCACAAGAATTCACCTGAATAGGAAAACCAGAACAAACTCCTCATTAATCAGGATACTGTAAAAACCGTGTTCTAACTCTTTAAATTAATGTTGGACAAATATAATTAAGCTTTAAAGTTAACTATCATTAGATTAAGAGCCTACATTATAATTTAATCATTTTGGATTTTGATACTGCTATGAGAACAAAGCTGTTAAAAAAAATGTGGGGCTTAAAAAATCAAATGAATTAATAGTTCTAATTTAATAGTGGTCTATCTACTAAAGTAAGCTAAGCAAACAAAGAATCTAACTTTTGTATCTCAGCCAAACTCATTTCTTCCTGGTGCCATGACTCTGATAGATGCCTTCTTACCATGGTATGGGCTAATTTTCCTCAGTGCTTCCATATTTTGTTTCTCCATCCCTACTCTTCCAGTCTCTCATGCCCTACCTCCCACCACTTCAACATCTGTTCAAGCTTTTTGCCATCTCCTCACAGTCCTGAAATGCCTTAAAAATCTTTAACGATTCCAAATGCAACTGATATGTGATTGGGGCAGGGTCTATGGAGTCAATAAGAATTTTTAAAACCAACTTTAGAAGTACTGTATTTCAGTGGCAGTGGTGAAGGAGATGTTATAAATGAAAAGTTGTGCTGCAGATTAAAACTAAATCAATATATGCTAAATGATTGGATGTCTGTATTCTTCATGCAGCTTTGTCAACCTCCATTGTCCTTTATATATGCCTAAATCTTCTATACATTGGCTGTACATACATCTAAGTCTCTTTCTCCACCACCTTAGCATTTTGGATTTGCAATGCCTCTGCTCATTTTATTAAGGAGCAAAATAGCTTTGCAAAGAAATGCCATTCATCAATAGAAAATAATGAGATTTTTCTGTGCACAATACACTGAGGCTTTCTTTTTTCACCAAAAGTTGCTCATAAGCCACACATACTGTCCTTTCCAAGTTGGGTTGAATTTTATTTGCATTTACTCTGCCATAGATGAACTCTATCAGATTTTAAAATTGAAAGCCCCAAATGGACTCCCTGTGTAAAGTATATTAAAACTCAACAAATACAATGCAATACTTGAAAATGAGAATAATGGGAAAAGTCATGTTTAATGCATTAGATAATTACTGAATTAACAATCTTCGTTGGTTCCATTTGGAGTTGTCAGGGACAGGGGCACAGCAAGTCAAAGAAATTCAGCTTCGTCCATAGAAGAGCTCACAGCCCTGGACTTCTGTTTTACACTTCCTATTGTTTTGTTTTTGTTTTTGTTTTTTCCTGTGACCCTTCCCCACCGTCCATATGTAAACTAACAGATTGACCTGCATGTTATTACATATAATGATTATAAAGTTGGAAACATAAAACGTTAACCAAGCTATAATCTCAAAATATCCCATTTCCTTGAAATAAGAGTACAGTGTCAATGCGACTGAGGGACTGTTTTTTTCATTATCTACACATCTTTTAAATGTTTCCCACAAATGTCTCCAACCACCTCCCCACTCCAGGTTAACTAACATATGTTCTTGTATTTAAAAATAAAAGTAGGATTTCCACTGATCTTTAAAAAACTGCATAAATAAAGAGAAACTGGAAAGCTTATGGAAGTAGAAAGGTCATGATCTGTGGGGGATAGTATCGTATAGAAACTAAAAATTTTCCCCATAAGATATTTGACCTGCTTCTATTGATCAGTGCAATAAAATATGCTCTTATGACTACTTAAATAATATATATTTTGCATAAATTCTCTGCTCTACTCACTAAATTGTGCCTGTGTTTTAAAAAGCGATTAGTCATTGGCAGTTTTAATTGATAGAATGATCATCACAATAGACACCTAATAGAATAGTTGCAGTTTTTCTGTTCAATATTGTCACTTATCCTAGATGGTTGTACCCACCA
Organism: Pteropus alecto; assembly: GCF_000325575.1. NCBI lineage: Eukaryota > Metazoa > Chordata > Mammalia > Chiroptera > Pteropodidae > Pteropus > Pteropus alecto. The sequence continues at coordinate 4,232,190 of NW_006431210.1, forward strand.
TCTTCTTCTCTTTATTCATGAGTATGAGTAGAAAAGTGGATATCAAGGCATTATTTTTCCTCATTCATAAGAACTTGCAATAATAATAAGACATTAGGGACTAAACATACATAAAACACAGTCTCTACCACTAGGAATTTACATTCTAGTAGAAAAGAAAACATATTAAGAAACTAATAACACTCAGTACAACATAATAGCTGGGAAAAAAGAGGTATGTGCATGGTAGAATGGAAACTCCAGGGAGAATGTGGTCAACTTCCCTGGGATGGAAATGATGGGGGAAAGGATAGATATCTGCAAGCAGCGATCCACCTGAACTTGACTTTATTGCCCAGGTCCAAGCGCTGAGAGGACCTAAAGACTTATCCTAGATTTTTTGTTTAAACAAATTTCTAAGATTTTAAATTCTTACAAGTAACATCCATTTTCAATTCTGTTCCTTCTTACATGGGTTCTATTTTACCCAATATCAATTAGAAAAAGAAACTCGGCTTCATCTTCAATTTCCTAAAAAAAAAAATGCTCAATCACACTGTTTCTCTGTTTTGCTGACCTTGAGTAAATTCTCTGAGTATTTTGTGACCTTGAGAGGGTATAACAGATATGGCACAGTCTTCCACTATCTTCCTAGCTTGCATCATCTCTCTCTCTTTGTTTCTACACCCCTGACATCAAAAAAATGTCTCTCTTGTCTCTCTTCAGAGTAATCACATTTCCTTTTAAAATTTTTGGCAGCAGCCTCCACTCATCCCACCCCAACAGACTCACCTAGCCCAGCTGGGCTTATCAGAAAATTTTCTCAGCAAAGGTAATTCTCCCTCAAGATGGAATTTGTCATACCAGCTGCTAAGAGAATGAAACTTGTATGACACAAGGTAAGCTTCACTGAGATGATGAAAATTTGGCGGAATGAATGAATAGACTTGGGCCATTACTAAATAAATAGATTAGTAATGCTTATTGAGTGCCGTGTTCTATTCAAGCATGTTAAGAATAGTAGTATATTGCATTTAGCAGTGAATCTGTATTATTATCATTGTACTGAAAGCATGAAGAGATAAAGCACAGAGAAGTAAAATCAAAGTTCCACAACTAATAAATGGTAAACTAGAATTCAAACCCAGAGATTGACTCAAGTGTGTGCTTTTAAAGATTATACTGTATTACATAGAAGTGAGCACTGAATATCATACTCATTCTGTCAAAGCACTCTAGGTGTATTGGATCAATTTAAAAGTTGTAAGAGACGCTCAGAATAATAGCATCTTAAGCAATTTATGAATATATTTTATCACATATAAAAGTCAAAAAATAACTCAGAGGTTGACACATCACCTCTCACCTCCATTAGCTAGAACTTAGTCACATGGCAACACCTTCTTAAAAACAGAGGCAGAAAGAAATCAAGTATTTATCTGGATGACCATGTACCAACAAAATTCTCATACTATATAAAAAGAGAACAGATATTGGGGATAACCAGCAACCTGTGCTGAAGTATATTAACTCTTCATATTTATTTTCAAATTCTTTCAAGGTCCATTCCTTCTCTAAATGGTTTTACATTAGACTTGAGTTACAAAAGAACTTTGATAGTCATCAGATATAACAGATGCATCCTTGTTTTGTTTCTGCAGAACATGGACACGTGGAATCATTAGGGTGGAATCTTTAATGATGTATGGGCATCTTTTGTGTTGAAAACAACATCACAAGAGAACAGATGTACCCACAATGCCTACAGGTACAACCTCATTCTGTGACAAGAACTAGCCCATGATTTTGGTTAAGTCAGGAATAGAAGTACAGGATGACATTTGTGTTCTGAGGGAGATAAAAACTAGATCAGAGGCTTGACAACATGATAATATTGAGGAATAGTTTTTGGCCTTTGAGTACTGATGGGAAACTAATTGTTCATTCCTTTCCATGGGGTTCTGATCCAAGAGTTAGTAAGTCAATAAATACAAAAATACAAAAGTACAAACAAACCATCATGGATTAAATTTGGCACTGCAGTAGAGTCATTGCCTTCATAAAGTTGTGTGTCACTAATTAAATGGTGAATCTAAATTTGTAATTTGTAATTTGTTTTAATTTACCAAGGTCAAATATAGCATTGAGCTGAACATCTGACAGCCGTAAATCCCTTGTTTGCTTCAGAAGTGAACATAGGTGGGTGGTGCTAGATTAAAAAGGTACCCTGATTGTGGAACTAAATACCAGACATTATTTAGGTGATAGAGATACAGCTGTGAACAAAAATAGCATATCTGCCTTTCTAAACTTATATTCTAGATAAGGGAGAAGGACAATAAATAAATAAATTTATCATTAATAAATTTATTATTATAGCAGTATATTTTAAAATATATTAAATAAAATAGAAAGAAAGAAGTCTAACTCTGGGCAGTGAAGATGCAATGCAGTATGTATGACTTACTGTTGAATTGTGCACTTGAAATGTGTTGGATTTTTTTAACCAATGTCACCATAATAAAAAATTAAAATAAATAAATAAAATGAAAATATTTTAAAAATATTATTAGTATAAATAAATAAGTAGGTAATACAAATATGATTTGTTTTGTTAGTGGTATGTGCCTCAATGAAAAATATAATAGTGTAAGGTTGACGGAGAAGTGAATATGATATTTAGAGAGAGTGATCAGGAAAGAGCCTCTTGTGGGGAGACGTTGAAATAGAGGCGACACTGAAATGGGAGAGTGGGACAAGCTGAGGTCACAGCACTGCAGTGGCCCTGAGCTGGGACAGACAGTGCTCAGGTATCTTAGGAGTGTTAAGACCATTCCCATAGCAGCCAAAATGAGCATGAGGGAGAGTGGTAAGACATGCAGTCTGAGATGTTTCTGGGGAGCAGATCTTGCGTAGACTGTCATGCCAAGGTAAAGAATATATAGATGAAACAAGGCTGTCGTGGATATTTGTAACTTTCTCCTTCCGCTACTGATTTTACATTTCTTATTCCTTTAGCCAGCCCTTTATCTCACCAGAGTTTGTAACTTGGAGGATTAAATTAGACCTTCACCCCTGAACAGTTTGAAAAGTTTAAATTCTCAATGTCTGTGCTTTTGTTTTCCTGTAACTTTCCAATAAGAAGTACTGTTGGTTATAAAATTAGCAAGACATATATCATAAAATCTCCTGGGTTACAGATGTATTTTTCCCTGCCCCTGTTGTTTAATATCAACAGTGGGGAGGGTGGTAAATGACATCAGTTTCCCAACCAACAGTTTAATCACTTTTGCCTATAGTTTCAGTGGCACCAAAATGGCCAGGTCATGATATCAGTTTCTAATTCAATAAAACTCTTGTTGTGTCACCTTGTCAAACCATTTTTCCCTTGGGAACAAAGACAACTAAATTAGCAGAGTCCAAATTGGGAGGAATAGCAAAATATTTCATGAGTGGGATTTTAGTTGTATTAGTGAGAAGAACCACTCTTACTTTCAACTGTAAGTATTCTGGCTATGAGACAAATGGCACTGTATATTGGTCCCTGGTTCAAAAGCCACACTGCATCCCCTAGGTTAATACCTCAAACTTTCAGAGTGTTGCTTCCCAACACATGCCACGTCTGAGTCTTCAATAGGCTATTCCACTGACCTGACAAGTTAGCTGCTTCTAGATAATGGTCTATGTGTCAACGCCAGTGAATTCCATGGGCATGAGCCCATTGCTGGACTTTTTGCTGTAAAATGAGTTCCCTAGTCAGAAGTGATTGTTTATGAGATGATAACGCTGTTACAAGCATTGTGGAGAAGGAATGCAAATCGGTATCTATAAGTGTTTACATCTATGAAAATAAAGCACTGTTCTCCTTGTGGTAGCAGGATCCAGTATAGTCAACCTGCTGCCAGGTGGCTGTTTGGTCCCCCTGGGATCGGTGCCAGGTAGGAGGCCCTGTGCTGGTCTCTAATGCTTGCAGGTTAGTTGCTCAGTAATGGTGAGAGCCTAATCAGCATTGGTGAAGGAAGTTCACACCTTTGAACACATGGGTACCCTCGGTCCCTTCTGCCTTGTTTACTTTTTAAATGAATTTACTAGCGAGTACTGGAACAGCTAGAGAAAGAAGCTATTTGACATCCACTGAGTATATCGTTATATCTTCATTGCCACGTAATTGTTGAGTGTCTCCTATGTTGTACATGAAATTTGGTTATAATTCATATAGGACAAAAGTATATGTACATGTGCCTTTCTCAGAGAGCTAACCACATACCTTCTCCCAAGGTTTCCTTGTTATCAAACTTCCAATTCTCAAGTCCTTGACCATTTAGCCAAACTATTAGCCATTGTCCTTTTCACTAGCCATCTCAAAATCTAGCGAAAGAGACAACAGAATATACTGCTCAAATTCTCTCCAGCAGGATGTTTCCCTTTTACTCCCATCTTTAAGAACTGCCCTAGACTGGGACAATGATGCTGAAGCAATCTATGTACAGTTGCTTTCAGTATATTATGCTGTAAAACAGGCCCACATTTTTATCCTTTGTTAAACTGTTTATAAAAAGTTCCCGTGATGCTTTAGGTATAGATTGAGGGAGAGGAGACAACGCAAAAGGAATAGGTTGAAATGAATCACTTAATAACAAAACTTGTTTCTTCCTTCAAGATCTGCTCCAGATCTGCCTCTTATATTCCATTTCCACTTGCAGATTGTTGGTGCATATGCCCAGCCTCCTGGTTTGATAGATCAAATAACATGGAGGGTAGCTCAGAATGAGTGGTCACTTGATGTCTCACAGTCAAATGTATAGTATCTATGACAGCCCAGTGGCTACCTAGGAGCTGTTTTTCAAAAAGAGAATAGTTAACTATAGAATAAGATAAGCCTTTGCTCTGCAACCTTATAGGCCTGCACGGTGATTATCCTGTTGAAGGTTCCTAGCAGGTCTATGAAACATATATATTTGCCACAAACACTTTAACCCTACTAGACTTGCTGGGTCCTAAATGGCAGAGCATCTATCACTACAGCTTGGATTTGCAGGAGAACCTTCTCTTTCTCTGGGCTCTATCGAAAATAGAGGGTTTGAAGTTACTGTTTAAATGGTTTAGAGCAGCACCTGCAATGTGATACATTTTGCCTTGAAAATCCAAAGATACCAAACTAGTTTCATGCCTTTTTCTGAATTTTAGGCAGTGCAAATTATCACAATTTTTCTTTCACATTAAAGTAACTATTTCTACTTGCTCCAGACCAGTGGAGTCCCAGAAACTTCACAGTGGTAGTAGGCCTCTGCATTCATGTGTTTTTTGGCTACTTTCTGGCATTCATATGTTTGAGTAAGACATCTAAGCTTCACGGCACCTCCTCTTCTCCACGTCTAATCAGCATGATACTATGCATGTGGTGGACCACTGTGGTGATCTATAAACTGTCCAGACAGACTGTGTACCTATAAACTAGATTAAGATGGAGGGAGGGAGAGCTGTCCTAGTTCTGATGAAAGACAGAGAAGGCATATTGTTGTCTCTGCCAGCTGAAAAATAATAATTAGTGTAAGAGTTAATCAGTGAATCAGGATAACAATAGAATTTAAAATCACAATACTGGATAAGTTCACTTAGAAAGTGACAGTAGAAAAAGAGAAGAAGATTAAAAGGAGAAGATGTCTGTTAAATAAACGTAGAATCATTCTAATATTTAGAGATCAGAGACATGAAGCTGGACCAGCCAGAGGGACTGAGAAGAAATATCTAGGGAGCCATGAAGAAAACCATAACAGAATGGTAACCCAGAAGTTAGGTGAAGGGAGTTTTATATGGAGAAGATATTGATAAATATTTATACATTTTGCTGAAAGGTTGAGTAAAATAAGCATTGAGAAATGAATATAGAATTTAGCATTGTGAGGATTTTAGAGACTTAAAAAAGAACACTTTCAGTTAAGTTGGAGGGGCAGGATCTCAAAAGCCTGATTGGAATGGATTCAAGAGATAATGGAAGTGTAATTGAAAAGGACAAATATAGCAAGGTCTTTCAGTGAGTGTTATTGTAAATATAATGAAAGAAATTAGAGTAAACTGGAAGGAGTTAATACAGCATGCTTGTGTACTGATGGAAATAAGCTAAGAGAAATGGAAAAACATATTTCAGAAAAAAGAGTCAATTATATGAATAAGGACAATTATGTGAATGAAGAATTATATGCAAGAATCAGAAGAGGATTCTATAATTGGGTCCAAAGATGATCTGCAGTCAGGGTTCATAAAAGAAGGGTAACAGTTTGAACTTAGCATATTTGGTTATTCTGTAAGAGGTGGTCTCAAAATAGTTCTCCCTTTCTTCATCCTTCCCAACACAATCACACACACACACACACACACACACACACACACACACACACCCTCCATGCAGACATAAATAAAATAGCATTAAAGCATGAAAAACTTGAAGGCTAGGTGGGGGGTGCTCATAAATATTCATCAGAACATCATGTTGGTGATTTCTGGCATTCTGTCCTCAAATATCACTATTATGTTTCAGAACCAAGTAATATTACTATTAGATTCCAAATTATCTCACAACCTGGAGAAGTCTCCGTATAGTTTAAAAATAACAATGTACATTTTGTGATTTAACAAAACGAGCACAAAATCGTTTAAAAATACAGATGCCATGGATGGCTTTTAGGACCAACTACTGGAACACTATCAAGTCAGGAAGAAGACCATCGTGCTTCTCTGTATTATAAGACCAACTATGTTTTGACCTGGAGTCATAGATATAGTATGCCTGTGTTGACATAAGGAATAGGCAAACTTTTTTTTTTTTAATCAAAAGACAGACAGTAAATATTTTGGACTTGTAGGCAATATGGTGTTTGCTACAACCATTCTATTCTGTTATTGTATTGTAAAAACAGCATGGGCAATGCATAAATGAACAGGTATGTGTGCCAATAAAACTTTATCTATAAAAGAGATGGCAAGTCAAATTTGGCCTGCAGGCTATAGCTTGCCAAAGACTATTTTACATAAATTTGGAAAATAAAAACATTTATTTATCAGTGGTTCTTAAATTCAAAGCTTCCCACAAGAGCTCCACAATAATATTTACTGAAATGTTTGGCATGTTATGTTCAGCCAGTCAAAGAACACTGTTCAGCCTCGTGAATTGTTGGCTTTTTTGTATGTTTTTAAACTGCAAAGAACGTACTCCTGTTGTCTCATTAAAATATGGTTAGAAGGAAGGCAATTCTTTAAAAATAATTTTCATTATAAAGGAGGAGGCTTACTACTCCCAAAGTATCTGAGGGCTATGGTGTTTACCGGGGATAAAATATTCCAATACTATACATGTACATTATTTCCAAGGATTTTTATTTTTTTAAGAAAAGTGGCAATACAAATGGTTAATCTTAAAGTGCTTACTTTGCTTAAACCTGGTCAAAATGAAGTAAAGTATTTTTATATTATAAAATTACATTTCTGTAAATCACATCATTGTTAACATTCATACTACCTAGTCTTTTGAGATATACGCCTCAGCATGGTATGGT
>NW_006431210.1:4239920-4247740 GCF_000325575.1 Pteropus alecto
TTGACAGGAAGAACTTGACTCATTCCAGAGTGTCTCCCTTGTTTATTTATGAGTTATAATGAAAAATAAATGTCTACTTTTAGTGGATATTAGTTCCTTTTGTGCAGCATCCCTTCCTCCTCTTTCTCCACTTTAGACAGCCATCCTTTCCTTACTTTCATGTGTGTATTTCAGGTACAATTGATCCATATCCAGTTCTCAAGTTTGGAATGTCATCTGGGTTGGGCCAATGAGAACACAGTGCATTGCAGGAATAGACACATCACACAAACCACACCAGTCTATCTCAATCAGAAGCATTTCCAAGACTTCCTTGAGCATCTGACAAAGAAGCTGTTTCTTTTTCTTGCGGAGGCTGATAACATAGAGGGTCCCAGAGACTTTGGCAGACATCTAGCCTCTGAGAGGGTTAAATATGCCTGAGAATTGAGATACTTCTGAAGGAAGAAGAGCTGAAAGGTAATGAGAGACCAGGGCACAATGACTGTTTCAGCCTCTGCTTAAAGTGATAGTCACCAAGAGCCAAGAAATCCCCTTTTGGCCAGACAGTTTCAGTTAAATGTTCTCTTACTAGCAATTTATTTCCCACTATTTGGGCTGGACATTGTGATAAGCACCTCCCAATAATACCTTGCTTTAAAGCCACAGCAAATTTCTGAGGTGGACTTTATAATTACTATTTTACAAAGGAAGAAACCAAGGTAAAATAATAGCATAGAACTTCTGTTTCTTCACTTACAAAATAAGCTGCCCAGTAGCATCTAGGATTCAAGCTTAAGCCTTTAAGTCTTCAAAGCTGTTAACCTTTATCCTTTCCTCTCTCCCAAAAGGGAAGGTGGCTTGACAGGATGGACAAAGGCCCTTGTTTTCCCTCCATCTTGTTCAGACTATTCCATGTACTGCTTTGCCTCTAGAAAACTGTCTATACTCTGTCAGGGGAACCTGCCTGAAATGTAAGAAAGTCAACACTAAAAACAAAAGTAATGGAATTGGGTAACCTATAAATTATTATATACTATTCTGTCCTTTTTATAGTAGACTACATTAATGTGCCATTTTCTCATATAAAGAAGGAATTCCTCCAGTTACTGATAAAGTAGCATAGCCTGGTGGATAAAAGCACATTTCCTGGAGTCAGGCTTCTTAGACTTATCTCCCAACTTTGGTATTTCAGAGCCGTGTGACAAAATTATTTGCTACTCTGTGTATCAGTTTTCTCATCTGTAAAATAGGAGATAATATTAGTAGTACCTGTCTCATAGAGTTGTTGTGCAAATTATATGTTAAATGTGCAAAATGCTTAGAACTGGATCTGGCAGAAAATACTCTCTCAGACAGTACTCTTATTATTGTAATTATTGATACTGATAATTATAATTATTGCCACATTCGCTTAGAGCAGAGGTCCTCAAATTTTTTCACGAGAGAACGGTGCTCCTATGAGAATCTAATGCCCGATGATCTGAGGTGGAGCTGAGGCGGTGATGCTAGCGCTGGGGAGCGACTGCACATACAGATGAAGCTTCACACCCCCCACTCTCCACCTCCACCACTCTGCTCACCTCCTACTATGTGGCCTGGTTCCTAACAGGCCAAGGAGGAGGAGTACCTAGTCTTTGGCCTGGTGGATGGGGACTCCTGTCTTAGAAGGTTTTAGTTGGGTTTATTTTTGTAGCACTACAGATAGGATAGTCTTTACCTAAGCTTTGTCATGATTTCGCATATATGGCCCTGCCTGCTAAGTTAGCATCAAGACCTCATCTTACCAAGCCAATAGGTACAGACTGATAGCCTCCCTCCCTCCTTTCCTCTTTCTGTACTTCCTTCTTTTTTTTTAGGGTGGGGAGGGGCCTTTTAGAGGGATTCATGGGATTAGGGTTGGGGGAAATATTTGTCAAGATAAACTGGATTTTACTATAACAACAAAATATCTCTGAAATCTCAGTGGCTTAATACAAAAAACTATTTGTTAATTGCTAATTCTACTTTTCTGCATTGGTAGTGAACTCTGTTCCAAATAGTATCTCAGGGAATTAAGCTAATAGGAGTTCTACCATCTCAACATGTGGCATCAGTGTTAGAACAGCAGGAGACAGCACTGGTGATTTCTTTTCTTCTTTTACTATTTCTGTATTTTCCAAAATTATATATTTTGGAAAATTTTTATAAGTGAAAATAAAATAATCTTATTTTAATAAAAAATAAGCTGCAATTATAGTAAACTATGACCCCCTCCCTGCTAAAAACCCTCAAAACATCGAAGGGAGAAATGGAGTTATTTGATGACACATGTTAATTTAGAAGAAAAATTCTTTCTTCTTTATAATAACTGTAGTCTTTTTTGCTTATCATTGAGTCAAGGAATTTAGTAGTAATTTAAAAAATCATATAGTACTGAAATATTGCAGCTAAAATCTTGAGTTCATTGAAGATTTAAATAAATCTAGTAGTGGTAAAATTCCCTGATCACTAATAATATGTAAATAGATGAAATAATGGTAGTATGTATTTCCAGTTTAGTAACACATAAAAAAATGCTTGTGAACTTATGAAATTTTTAAAAGTGTCATTTTACTCCTCAAAGGCAGTAAAAATGATGTAAAATAATGAGTATCTTTATTATTTTATTTTTGATAATGTTATTTGGCCATTAAGAATTTTTTTTTTTAATTTAGCAATAATGCCTTCTCATATTATTCACTAAGTACTTCCTGGCTTGTGGAAGAATATGTACGTTATCCTTTACTTACACTCAAATGACTACCATTAATTTTAGTGAGAGTTTCTGCCTAAGAATGGAAAATGAATTGGAAAATAGCTATAAAGAATAAATAAACTCTCGATCTTTCCACTTAAAAATATGAATTGTACATCTTAGCAGATCATTTATTAATTTTGTATCATTCTCAGAATGCCAAAGAAACAAGTATTTGAATTTCTCCTTATTCTCTCTTTAACTATGAGAGAATCATAACTGTTGACTATTAATTTTAACTTAAATTTTAAATGTTAAGGATATTCTTTCTTCCTTTCCTTCTTTAATTTTCAATTTTTCATTATAGTTATTTACATTCTAGGTTATTCCAGTATTTCTAAAAGGAGTAAGGGAAAATAGCAGTTCCCTTCTCTGCCCTTGTTTTCTGTTTCCAGAGGCAACTATTTAGAAATCTTCCTGTGGTTTCCTTGATTATTTATCTCTAAAGTTTTCAGTAAGATCCCTTTTGTTTCTTGATATTTTGATATTGGATATTATCTACTATTTTTCCATTATAGATGTTGAAGCTTTAACTCTTTCTCACATACCCACCCATGTCCTCATCGTGGTTCTCTCAATGTAGCTATAGTTTATATTTAGTTAGATGATTATTCAATGTTCATATTATTATAGCATATCTGAGCTATGTTCTTTACTGGAATTATATCTTCTTTTTTTGTATAATTTTTTATGTACCTTGAAGGTTCATAATCTCACTTTTGTTGCAGTTTGTGTAGTTTGCCTGCTCTAATCTGGATGGCTGTTCTCTAGACCTGCTACAGAGCCGGTTTCCTGAGATCACCTTCCATAACTTATCTTGAGGATTCCTTTCCTCCCACTTCTGTCTTGGATCTATTGCCCTTTGGCTCCAGTGTCTTCCTTTCTCTTTGCTTACTAACTTATTTTCGTGGTATATATCTTCCAATAGTTTCTCCATAAAGGGATATTTGGAAGGTTAATTTCGCTTCATGCTTCATTCACGTTTGATTGACAGTTTGGTTGGATATAGAATTCTAAGTTGAAAATCACTTTTTTAGAATATTGACTGCATTTTTCCATTATCTCCTAGCTTTCAATTTTGACGTTCAGAAATCAGATGAGATTTAATTCCCAGTCCTGTATACATGATATGAAATCTGAAATTCCACAGTGATGGGGCTTCATATGAATATTTTTCATCCATTTTTCTAGGACTCTGTAAGCCATTTTAATTGGGAAAATCATGTTTTTATTCTAGAAAAATTCTTGAATGTATTTTGATAAATTTCTCTCTAGAGAGAGACTTCTAGGCCTTTATAAAGAGTTTCATTTTATTTTGGTTGCAGGAGGAAGCTGTTGGAAAAATCATAGAGAGTAATGTGATAGAATAAATACATAAATCAAACCATGATACAAGTAATATTTTACATCATATCTGAATATTTTTTACTCACAAATTCATCATAGTAATTCATATAGAACAATTAAAATTTAATTTTTAAATACCTATTATAATATCATGGTTCAAAAATTTAAGAAATACATAAAGATATACTGCAATAAGTCACACTCCTATTCCTTTTTTTATATTTCTCAGTTCCCAATATCCACCAGCATAAGGTGATAATTTTTGTTATTTGCGTGTGCTTATATCTTTCATGAAAAAGTAACCAAATAAGAATACTTTAATTTCCCTAATTTTTATGCAAACTCTGTATAAAACTTTATCTTACTTTTTAAAACGTAATATATATTTTAAATCTTTATATACCAGCAATTGGAAAGTTTCTTTATTCTTTTATACAACTGCATGGTATTTCATTTTATCTACATAGCAAAATTTATTTGTCTAGTCCTCTGTTGTGGACATCATTTTTATTTCCAAATGTTTGCTATAAATAAGGAATAATCTCATACATATGCCATTTTGAGGTGTGTAAGTATGGTAAATATCCAAGACTGAAATTCTTAGGTCAAAAAGTTAATGCTTTTATAATTTAGATAGATGCAGGGTAATTTTTAAAAAATGTCTGATTTATTAGTTAACATCTTGGGTTCTAGAATCAAACTGCCATGGGTTCAAATTCGAGCTTTACCACTGTTCCCCGCTTAAAATGAGTATTTCCATCTACTTCATAATACCTGAGCTAAAGCTGTTTCCATTCAGATGGATTTAAAAGCCAGTATCAAGTGGATCGACAATATGGATATCGGCTGTGGAATCAATTGTTTCAAAAAGTTTGTCTATGAAATGAAAGAGAACATGTGAAGAGTGTGGGATGATAGATGAAGGGATGGTTTTGAAGTGGAAAAAATATGAGCATGTTTAAATTTTGATGGATTGAGAATAACTGGTTGTATATATGGGAAAGAAGGAGCATACAAATTACTGAGAAGGAAGAAGATGATGGAAATGGAAGAAGAAATAAAGGAGCTTATTGGGCTTAGGTGATAGGAAGGGCATCTCTCTGAGGGATCATGAAGGTCAAAGGAAAAGGAAGCTATGGTATTTATAGGTTTGCTAGAAGGTAACTGGCTTTTCTACCAAGTCTCTTCCACTTTTTTCACTAAAGTAAAAGGCAGCATCATCTTCTGAGATTAAGAGGAAAAGGAAGAATAGAAGGATTAGAATTTGGATCTTTCAGAAGAGGAGAAAAAGTTGAAATTATTGCAGAAGATGAGAAGTTGAATTAATCAAAGAAATGGCCTATGATTGCCAGCCAGTGGTATACTTCTGTTTGAGTTTGGTAATCATAATTTGCAGGGAAACCCAGCTGTCTTTCTATGGGACTTCAGTTAAGCTCAGCCCCTTAGGTATAGAATGTGTATCATTCGCCTGATTTTTTAAGTAAGCAGCAGGGGGTGATCTGGCTCACCAAGTACACTTTTAAAATAATGAACCACGAGATCTAAGCTGAATAAAGAATGAAATGAAAAGCAGTGGATTGGGGAAAAGTAGAGGGTTCAGGAGGAGGAGAGCAATTTAATAAACAAAAAAAGGAGAACTTTTTGTAATAATAGTTATTTTCAGTATCAAATAAGATAATGAACACAAATCATTTAGCACCACCCCTAGTACATAGTGCTCAGGAAATGTTAGCTGCTGTCATTATCATGAATAGAACTGTGTTCTTTATTTATCCAACCTAATATATCTATGAGTCCAAAGAGTACAAGAATCTTTAAACAGAGAAAGTAGAAGAAAGAACCTTCGAGCCAGCTGCTTATTTCAAAGGTATAAAATCAATCCACTTTTTTAATCTGACAAGCTGATGGGACAGTTCATTTTTGTTTTTTCTAGTTTCTATTGCAAACACGTTGCACTAGCTTTGAGAGTGATAAAAGTACAAGACAAATGAAATTTGACCTGGTCAAATAGAGCATTTCTGTGATCGATTTCGGAAGCTACCACAAATTGGGTATCTGATTTAAAGAAGGCATGATTCCCTTCTTTCAACTCCCCATCTTTGATGAGGTTGGGTTGCGGAAATGGGCAAAGGAAAGGTGGGAAAGGAGGAATATGTAGGTCATTTGATGTTGCCAGAACCAGGATGTGTATTGATCAGCTTTGGTTATTTAATCCTTTTGTAATTCTGTTATTCCAGTACAATGAGACTGAGTCTCTAAGAAAAAGTTGTTTTGCTAGGGGTTCTCTTGTTTAATGAAGAGTAAGTAGTTAGAGGGAATGAGAGAACAAATTCAAACACTGAAAATAACACAATGGAAATCATCTAATTTATTATCTATATGAATGTGAAAACAGAAGAGAGCAGAATTTTTAGTAGTCTTGGATAAAAGATTAAAATAATTCAGAGTGATTTGTTGCAAACTATGTGACAGGTCAGCATATTTGAATCTCATTTGAATTCAACAGTGATCATAAGAAGAGATGTAAGCAGAATATCTTTTGTTATTTCTGTATGTCTTCTACTGGCAATGTGAAAAATAAAACTGTTTAGCTGTACATAGGTATAGAACTTAAACTGGACTGCTCTTAGTTGCTTTAAGTTTTCCAGTGAATATACTTTTTTTCTCTATTGATCCTTTTTAAAAATTTTGTTTGTTTGTTTTGTGTTTTTTTGCTGTTTCCTCTGCTAGAGGGCATGACCTATGTTTGCTTTGCTCTAGTTCCTAGAATAGTACCTGGCATATATGATTAAGTGCTGAATAAATATTAGTTGAATGAATTAATGAATGAATGATGAGTAAATGTCTAAATTGTGTTTTCTCTGTATAAATAAATTCTATTTTCTTCAGGAAAACATTTGAATAAACTATATATGAAACTTTAATATTTTTGGATCACCTTAACAGAGCATCGGTTTAAGATTTATTGGGTAGATTTAACATGTTTATGGCAGAGGATTTCAACTGCTGTTTATGATGTAAAACATCTACCATCTGAGCTGGTGCCAGCTAACACAGTGGCATGTCGTGGAGGAAGTCATATGCTTTGCTTGATCATAGTGTAGGATGACACTTTGTTGAAAATATCTTCAAGTAAAATAATTTGGGAAAAAATAGTCCAACAGCTATGCAGACATTTTTTTTTTTTCATTAATTGAATATGAGCTGGGAAACAACCAGAGTTTTTTCTTTAAATGTAAAACTGATGGCAAATTATGAATTTAGTCATCTTGGTTACATAATACGCAAGACTCTTTAAGGGCATTATAAGTATGTGGCTTAGAAAGAGGAGCCTCTTGATTTCTTTTTCTCTCATAGTTCCTTTCTTTTCCCAGTGAGTTCTTAACTATGTAAAACATTACAACCTGATTTCCTAATATGAGAAGCAAATATATTCCTGTATCTTATTTTTTGCTTATTTACAATTAGTATTTATATGATACACAGAGTAAAGTCCTTTTTGTATTATTCTTTTTGGAAACTGAATAATCCATGCTTATAAATGACTTGAAAAATTCAATAAAAATGGGAGAGAATTGCAGGATAATGGTTACCTTTCAAGCAGAGATAAAGCTTTTTGATTATATAGAGTTTCCTTTCTCTATTTAAGAATACATTTTCCTTCATCCTTGTACCTCACCTTTTGTTTGCAGTGATCCTGTGCATAATGAGGTATGGC
>NW_006431210.1:4247771-4252639 GCF_000325575.1 Pteropus alecto
GGGAAAGAGCGATCAGATAGTTCTTGTCTAACACAGTATTTCTCTCCATACCCCTTATCTTCTAGACTGTACTTCTATTACTATTCCTTCTCTCGTTTTCAAAACCAATATGTATCTATGTAGCCTTATACAACAATATTTTAATGGCAGAATTCACAAACATTAGTTTATTCATATGTATTCTATGAATTAAAGAGCAGAACGGTTTTCATTGACTTATCTAAATAAATTTTGAAAATTTAATTGATTTGTTGGGACATTTGCTTTTATTATCTTATTTTAGATAACTTTCAAACTCTAGCTCTTACTACACTTTGCATTTATACCTCTTTGTATCTTTCCAAACTCTGTAGTATTTGTGTTCTGAATTTTGCTACTAGAATTGTTCAGAGTTATTTTAATAACTACTTCTGTTTTTAGGAAAATAATTTTCCTAATAGATTTGTTCTATTCCTATGTTTGAACAAATTCATGGAGAGGCTAAAACTTGAAAAATGAATTATTTTTTTAAATTTTTTAAATCAAGTTATAATCTACATAAAGTAAAATTCACCCTTTTTAGTATATAGATCTGTGAGTTTTGACAAATGTACACGTCATGTAATCATCACCACCTCCAAATTTTTCCTGCCTCTCTGTACTCAACCCCTCCCACTTCCAGATCCAGGTAAGGGCTGGTTATTTTTTCTGTCTCTACAGTTTTGTCTTTTACAGAATATTATATAAATGAACTTATATAATATGTAGCATTTTAAATCTTTTTTTATTTACTATAATATATTTGAAATTTATCCATGTTTCTACACGTATCAGTATTTCATTCCTTTTTATTACTGAGTAGTATTCTATTGCATGAATATG
This sequence comes from Pteropus alecto, assembly GCF_000325575.1. Taxonomy (NCBI): domain Eukaryota; kingdom Metazoa; phylum Chordata; class Mammalia; order Chiroptera; family Pteropodidae; genus Pteropus; species Pteropus alecto. The sequence continues at coordinate 4,248,633 of NW_006431210.1, forward strand.
CCACTTTTTAAAAAAATCTGTTTCCCAGTGGAGGAATATTAGGGTTTTTGCAAGCTCTTTGCAATTACAAATAAGACCGCAATAAACATGTTTGTACATATTGATTAGTTTTCTGTAAAACTAATTTTTTAATTTCTCTTGAGTAAATGTCTAAGAATAGGATTTTTAGATCATATGATTAAAAATATGGTTAACTTTATAAGAAACTGCCAAAGATTTTTTTTTAGAGTAGCTATGCCATTCTGCATTCTCACCAACAATGTGTGAAAGTTCCAGATGCACTGCATCCTCACCAACAATTGATATTGTTACTTGCCTTTTTTTCTCTCCTTTTTTTTGTTCCTCTAACAGATGTGTAATGGTATTATATTGTTGAATTTTTCTAATTAATGTTTCTCTAATGACTAATGATTTTGAACAGCTATTCAAGTGCTTATTTGCCATCCATGTGTCCTCTTTGGTTAAGCATATGTTCAAATTGTTTGTCTATTATTTATTTAGTATAGGGTTTTTAGAATTTCTTGTATATTCTGAATACAAGTCCTTTAGCAGATATGTGATTTATGAATATTTTTTCTCTCATTCTGTGATTTGTCCTTTCATTCTTTTAACAATGTCTTCAGAAAGTTTTTTAATTTTGATGATAATCAAATAATAATTTTTTTCTTTTATGTGTCATGCTTTTGGTGTTATATCTAAGACATTTTGTCATAAGAATTTTTGCCAATTTTTATCTTCTTGTTTTATTGAAATATATTTGACAATTAAGAATTGTAAATATTTGTGGTATTATTTGTGGTCTAATTTGAGGTATTTATTTGATATACATGTACTAAATTTGTAGATTTAGGTTTAGCATGTGAAGTTAAGTTTTTTACAAAATCCAAGATAAAGGTCAAGGTTGATTCTTCTACATATGTAGACCAGTTGTTTCAGCATCATTTATTGGAAAAAGTATCCTTTCTTCATTTATTTACCTTTTACCTTAGTCAAAAGTCAATTGACCATACATGTGTGGGTTTATTTCTGGACTCTGTTTTACTCCATGAGTCAATGTGTTTTTCTTTTATCCAGCACCACATCATCTTGATCGTGGTAATTTTATAGTAAGTCTTGAAATATAGCAGTTACAGTCATTTAACTCTCTCTCTCTCTTTTTTTATTGTTTTGCCTTTTTTAGTTCCTTTGCATTTCTGTATACGTTTTAGAATCAGCTTTTCAATTTCTGTGTTCGAAGCCTTCTGGGATTTTAATTAACATTATAGTGTACTATAGACTGGTTTGAGATAAAATGTCATTGTAATAATATTGAGTCTGATAATTTACAAAGATGTCTTTCCATTTACTTAGGTCTTTTTTCATTTTTTATCACTCTTTTATGACTAATTACTTTTAATTGTCTCATAACTTCACTTTTTTGTTTCTATATTAAATTTTTCAGAATATCAACATTATAGAAGTAAATGTGGTTTTCTAGAATTAAATATTAGTTAACATGGATCGATTTATTTAGAACTCAGTAGATAGTGAGCTTTTTGAGGCTATTGATTGTGCTTTTGCCTCTCACCCTATAACAGAAAACAAAAATTTCCAGTCTCTGGAAAATTCGCTAATCAGTAATATGCTCTGACATAGAAAATGATCTGAATGAATCTCATCACTTTTCAAGGATATTGGAAGTAAGGCCTAGGAAAAGTTGTGGTGTAAAATCTGATGGATTCTTCTTCTTGTGAATTTCATTTGCAAAAATCACAATTAATCTCCTCATAAAAAAGATTTCATTTATATCACAGAGCACAAGAAGTATATAGGCATATCTTCTTTAATAGCCATCTATTGCATTACAGAGTAATGATTTAGTCATTGACATGTGGATATTTCAAAAGAATGCCTTGAAGTCAAACCGGTAAACCTGCTTGCTTTCCAAAATTTATTTTTGATACCTATTATTCTATACTTTTTTAATCCATTTATTGGTGTCTTCAAAACCACAGAATTTATACTTCTAGTGTATATTTCTAGTTGTCATGAAATTCATCTCACATATCTAATCAAGCCTGAGCTTGTCCATAGAGAAATGACCTGAAAATGATACATTTTATTAAAAACTAATCTGATGTATTTTATTTTTAAAATTCTGAAGCATGCTCAGAGAGCTTACTTCTTTCCTTCACCTGAATGGAGAGAATTAGCCATCTGGTTCCTCAGCCTACCTAGATCATGCTGCAACAGCAAACCCAAAATTTCCATGGCTTAACGCACAAGGTTTGGCATGCTATGCAATAGCTTCTGTGCAGAGAGTCAAACTCATGCATTCTTATATTGTTAAATCATAACAACTTGAATTATAACCAATCCTTATCAAAGAAACATGAGAGAAGACATTTAAAATCATCGTAATCCTCATCTACAAAAAGTACTGGTGACTATCACCTCTCTTCATATTTCAGTTTAAAAAAAAGGTAAAGGGACTTATGCCTAAAACCAATCTGAGCCTTATTACAGCCTTCTTATTTCACGGATAAAGAAATTAAAGCCTGGGTGACATAACGCTCAAAGCCCCACAGCTAGTTAGCAGAACTGTAACTAAAACTCATGCTTCTTGACCAAAGTTCTTTACCTTAAATATTCCTTGATGTTACTATGGCGTGTTTGAAAGTTAAACCTAATTTCCTGTTTAAGAATAAATTATTGACACTGACAAAAGTATGGTGGTTACCAGAAGGGGAGAGGGGGAGGGAGAGTTTGAAGATGGTAAAGGGCTTCAAATCTATGATGATGGAAGGAGACTAGACTTTGGATGGTAAGCACACAATGCACCAAACAGATGTTGTATTTAGAACTGTATGTTTGAAACTTATATAATGTTATTAACCAATGTCACCCCAATAAATTTAATGTAAAAAGTGAATTAAATACATTATGTAATACACATATATCAGCAGTCTTTTGGCTTTTCCTTACCTGCTAGTTTTTGTCAATGATCCCTTAGTTTAACTGATGCTTTTGGAGGTTGCTATAAAATTTTGATATAAAACACAATTCACATAATTGTGTAATATACATATATCAGCAGTCTTTTGGCTTTTCCTTACCTGCTAGATTTTGTCAATGATCCCTTAGTTTAATTGACACTTTTGGGGGTTGCTATAAAAATTTGATATAAAACACAACTCACATAAGGTATACTATTGTAATCATTCAGAAAGGCCTACCAAACTAAATTTGGACATGACAGTAATGTGTGTATAAGATCTTATTTGTTACATTCCCATTAAGTGGCCTCCTGCAAATAATATAACATCAGAGATAGTTATTTGGTAGTTATATATGCAACAATTTTAATTCTATCATTATATCCTAAGTGTTTTTGACTGTTCCTTGAAAATTACCTATAAATCTTATACATGATTTTCCCATATCCTCCACAACAACCATCATCAAACTTCTTCCCCTGTAGCACTGTCATGAGATTTTAATAAATGTTTTATGGGGGCGGGGTAGTGGGAGGGAGGAATAAGTCTGTCATCAATAAGTATGAAAAATTTTAGATTAAGCAAAAAATACACAGAATCTTTATAGAGGACTTCTCAGAGCCTTTAATTATCTAATAGTTTAACAGTGTGTATGCATTCTAGGGACTTAGGATATGGCAGTAACAAAATAGTTTCAGACTTCATGGTGCTTATACTCTAGTTGGGGAGACAAGACAATAAAAAATAAGCTAAAAAGTAAGTATATGATGAGTTAGAGGATACAATAAATGCTATGAAAAAAGAAAAAGGAGAATAAGAAAAGGAGATTGGGAAAGTGTGGAAGAGGACAGGATATAAATGTGTTTACTCTCAGTGAGGATGGGGCTTACTGAGAATGTGATAACTGATCAAGACAAGGAAGGACATCTCAGGCAGAAACAAACAAACAAACAAACAAACAATGCAAAGGCTTAGAGGTAGGAGTGTGCCTGGAGTATCTGAAAAACAACAAGAAGGCCTTGTGGCTGGAAA
>NW_006431210.1:4252650-4253588 GCF_000325575.1 Pteropus alecto
TGAGAAGAGGTGAGTTAGGCAGAAAGAAGTATCAGAGATAATTGGGTAGGGCATTATATGCCATTGGGAGGACTTTGGCTTTCCTCTGAATAAAATAGAAAAATAATAGAGAATTTAAACAAAAACATTGTATAATCTAACTCTAGTTTAGAAAGGGTAATGTGGCTGCTCTTTGGAGAGTAGGTTTTTGTGGAGCAGAAGTAGAAAAAGGGAGACAATTTGAGGTTAACGTCACAATCTAGTTGAAGAGGAAGGTGGCTCAGTTTAAAGCAGCAGCATTAGAAGTAGTGGCAAGTGGTCAGATATTAGAAATTGTTTATGATAGAGGTGACAATATTTCTTAAAAGATTGGATATTTTGTGTGAAAAAAAGAATAATATCAAAGATGACTTCAAAGTCTATGATCTAAGCAACTGGAAAGATGGAGTCACCATTTATAATAATGAGAAGGATTAGGAGTGAAACAAGTTTTGGGAAAAATACCAAGAGTTCAGTGTTAGATATATTAACTTGAAAATGTCTATTAGACATCTGAGGGGAGTTATCAAGAAGACAGTTTGATAGGAGAGACAGTCTGACACAATGGTTAACAGCTTAAAATCTTGAACCAACTTGTCTGAGTTCCACTTGTCTGCCTTTTCAACTGACTGTCTGGTTGTGTGACTTTCGGAACACACTTTGAGTTCTTTTCCCTCTTTGTACTTCTAATTTTGATCTTTAAAATGATAATAATCATAGTACTTACTTCAGAGGCTTGTTAAAATTATTAGATGTATATATGGTAGAGGAGAATAAATTTTCCAGGTTCTTTCAGCGGATCTAATAACAAACAACATGAAACATTAACAAGAGAAAATAACTAAATTTAATCACATACATTTGTATGGGAACCCTACATACATGAAAGAGACAGACACACACCAACCCCCCCCCCCCAC
>NW_006431210.1:4253605-4260480 GCF_000325575.1 Pteropus alecto
AAAGGTTCAGAGACAGAAAAATACGATGAGGTATATATGACATCCTGAGGAATGAGGTAAGAATCCTGAAGCTTCGGAGGGGAGTAGGATAATTGACAGTAAGAGCAGATGTTCAGTAATTAGATGTTTGACCTGCCATATAGATAGGTCATATAAATGTTGTTGCTGGTAATAACTCTTATCATGAGCAAAGCCCCCAATTTATATTCTTCTAGGTAGTTAAGGGAGGGGCTGATGTTTCTCCTGAGCCTGCAGTTTTGATTGCCTTTAGCTCAAAATCATCCACATGCCAAAGTAGTATATCTTTGGGAGGACTGTTCTCAACCCTTTGAGTCACATCTTTGAAACAAATGAGAAGTTTTACTTCTCCAAAGTTGGGCTGGTATATTGCTTCATCTCTTTGAACCATCTTTTAGTTCTGAGGACAGGTTAGTAGTTAGACAGTTGTATCTCATTTCAGGAGATAGGGATGCAGTTGGGCTCCCAAAGTTAAGCCTGTGGTACAAGCAATCAGGTATTTAATAAGAGACATCTAAATGGAAACAAAAGAAAAACAAGGTTTCTGATTGGAGCAGGCTGTAATCCCACTTTCTGAGTTCTGAAGGCAGCCAGTTGAGAAGATTTCTAGATGTCTGGCTAAAAGCATTGTCAAATGGAGCGAGGGCAGACAGTACAAGCTAATAGATTTCTTTGGTTTACAGTCTGAGTGTTTCTGGTGATATTTCTGAGCGGTCACATGACAATTGCCCATACATGAGCTACTGCATGGATTTCCCTGAGGTTTATGTCATCTAGCTTCAGTTTGCAGGGCTTCAGGAAAAAAGATGGTTTTCATTTTTAATGATTCCAAGTCAAAATGGGAGAAAATATAGAAATTTTAGTTTCAAAAGTTGTAGCCAAATATGAGGACACTAGAAGAATTCAGGATCCAGTCCAGTACAGGTTGGAACAAAACCTCGAAAGAAATGAATAGCCCTAAAATCTAATATCCACAAAGGTGTATTACTGAAACATACTTTTTTCCTATAAAATTATCCCCCACTTTTTACCAAAGATAACCAAATTAAGACTAATTTGTTTGCAAAATAAATTTAATTTCCATAAACTTGGACTATTGTTTACAGAGGTGCAGCAAAGAATAGTAATCAACCATACAGGCTTTTTAAAATCTGCTTTGTTGGATATTTTTATAAGAAATCTCAGTTTGAACTTTTAAAGGACCCTTGAGGCTAGGAAAATGAAACCAGGCATTTGCTCTCAGACTTCACCTGCTATACCTATAGATTTGGGTGAGTTCCTCTCTTCTTGAGGTAGTTCCTGCACTTGCCAGGAAGTGACCTTCCTTAGTCACCTGGTAAGACTGCTGGGAGCCTATGAAGAAAAGTACCAGGCCAATATTTAGTTATGTAAAGCTGTCTGGTTATATCTGAGCCTCTCATACATGACATTGCCTTAAAATCCTTGGTAATACAATCATGTTTCTAATTGTATCGTGTTACGAGGAGAATGAATTCTATTGAACCTATGCAAATAACTATATTGCCGTGAAATAATAATATTCACTGAGAGCTTCTGAATTATGGAGGGATTAATTTGGAAGAAAATATGTGTTTCAGTTCTGCTTACAGATGTGTAATTTATCAAATTTCTCTAAGTCATAGGTAACTTAGGAGAAAAGTTCTCTTAAATATAGAAAATAAAATAAAGTAAATGAAATAAAGAGTAATAAATGTAAAATAAAATAATATAAATATAAAATAAAATAAATAAAAAAGAATTGCAATGTTTCAAACAAAAAAGTCATAAAAATTGTAGTCATTCTCATTAGTTTATTCAGCCCCATATTTTAATTCTCGTTGATCTTGACCTTTTTGTTAGCAGTTTTACGAGTCCAGTTTTTTTTTTTTTCCTAGAGTTCTATAGATTTTTACAGTTTGGCAGTATGATCTGAAAGTTATTAAAAACCTATATTCTAGAATAATTATCAGAGTTTTTTCCATGAATTTCGCTGAAGATAAAACATATTTGCAAAAGCATCAGAGTAAGACAATAACTATAAGTGACAAAAAGACTTAAAAGTGGCCGTAGTTAAAGATCTAATGAGTATAATGCAATTGACAAGAAAATTTGCTTATTTCTTTAACACTCAACATTTAAAGATAATAACCAGAATTACAAAGAATAACATTATACGAAGATATATCAGAATTTTAGAAATGTTATACAAGTTCTAGAATGCATATTAATATCCATATAAATATAATCTAGGAAGTTTTAATATCACTTATTTAGTATCACTATTTACTATCACTTATTTATTATTCCCTGTGTAATTTAATGTACCAGATCAGCCTGATTACTGTAACATCTCCCTATTTATAAAAAGAAAAAACACATTTTTGAGATATTTCAGGGACGTTCTGAAAAACCACAGTTAGTTCCCTTTAGGCTTTATATAGAATGGCTTTCAGGAATTTTGTCAGAAATATCAAAGAGATTTTAAAACAGTCAAATAATGTCATAGGTCACTGTGAAAAAATACTTAGTTATTCATTTAACCATAGTAACAATAAAACATTGCAAAAGCAAATACAAAAGGTTATATAGTTGTGAGCAAAATTTAGCTTTTTTTTAAATATTAAGAAGACTCAGTTCATTTAAATAATCAAAGACCTCGTTATTAAAGATGATAAAAAGTACAAGAAATTATTTTGATAAAACACAACTCTGCTTTCCTTTTATAATATCTTATCAGGAGCATATCAATAGTACAGGGAAACTGTTTCCTGTTAGCAGATAAGATTATATTACATTTTAGATTTATATAAGTATACTGTTGATATTAATGCTTAATTTTTAAAAATCCGTATAGAAAATTTATTTAGCTTGATCACATAAAATTTCTTCTCAAGATTTATTTCCATGAACCTCTACAACTGTTTTTAAACCAAACACTTTCTAGTTTTCTTGTATACAGAGTTGTTTTCCTTATTACATAAATTAGAATTCTTAACCATTAGAAACCTTCATTTCCAGTGAAAACTAAGAAGTAACCAATTGTGAACTGTGTGTTACACCAGTATTCTTTAGATTAATAAATATATGAATAGATTTTATACTTTTGAGAAATATATGCTTCTTCACAGCATAGTCCTTCACTGTGGCACAAGAAATGTTTATTAACAGATCCAAATATATCCTTTAGTTTCTCTGCCATAAGAAGCCAAAAATGGATAAGCCTATGTTTATTATTTTATCTTATTTGGACCTCATCTGGATATTAAATAATTTAATTTGACTCACAATTTAAAATAACAAAATTCTAAGGTTTCAAGTTACCAAAATATTTTGAGAAACTATTTTTAAGTACATATACCACCAAACATACTTATCGCTAAAACATTTCAGCTAAAACCTTTCACTCTACGTACATCTATTTAATGTATTAGACTTAACACTTATATTTAGATTACCTATGAAAACTTCATTAGACATTAGACACCGTCAGTTATCATCTTAAGTTATTTTTTCTGGCTGACAAATTTTATAAGAGAGATAATATGAACTTATTTGACTAATAAATCCAGGTGGAAAGAAAATATACTTAATTCTGATAATGCTAAAGACATACATATTTTAACTAAATAAACAAACTTAAATTAGCTTTAATTTTAAATGTTTTCCTCAGATCATATGAACGTGAAGAGCATTTGGATTGGTTTCTAGTATATGTTTAAGAATTTTTATATAGGTGCTTATAGTTTAAGCCAATTAAATAGATCTCTTTTATAAATAAGCAATACCAATTGGGGGTAGAAAATACCACACATATATGTAGCATATATCCATAGACATGCATAGACATATAGACAAATGCAAACAGAGACTTTAAGTAGCTTTTGTTTTAAAATTTTAGCCATGAGCTGAGTATGATAAAATTTACTAGTTATAAAAGAACAGTTGGAACAGTTAAATTTATCTGTTCAGATGGCTAAAGCTTTTTCTTATTAATATTTGTAGGGAATACAATTAAGAATTGTATTTGTCCTCAACAAGTAATCTTATGGAAAATCTAGAGTCACTTGTATTTTTTTTAAAGCTCTTTTTCTTTCAGTCTTAAGAACTGCAGATAATAAGGATAGGTGGACTTTGAACTGCTTCTAGAGCCACATTTCTGGTTTTGCAAAGATTTGTAAGATAAGGACAGTTGCTCTCAATTTCTCATAGAATTGGGTTGCAGCCTAAATGACATCATAGTTTGATCTATTCATCCAAGTACATCATTACATTATTCCTAATTTGCTTCCTTCCCTCCAGGCTCTCTAAAAAAAATTTTTTTATAAGAATCATTTGCATTTCAAGGAGTGGTTCTTAGGTCCTTGAGAAGATGGAGGAATAAAATCTACATCATAAAGGTACAAAGTATCCAAGTTACCAGTCTTTTTAAAAGAATCTGTTCCTATCAACCTCCGAATATTAGCCTCCAGCTTTTAATTCACACTGTGTGGGCTCAGGCAATTTCATCCTTTTTTTTTTTTTTTAGCATGCCTAATTAATATTGCTTGAAGGGTGGATTTATATGTCTAATGCTTTACATTATTAGGCAGGGGAAATAATTCCTCAGTGAAACAGTGTCCATCCTTGTAATACAATCAGATAAGAGATATAATCACTTCACATAAAGTCTGTTTAAATGTACCAATTCTCCTGTAAACTTTTACCTTAATTTAATCAATTCTTACATTCTTAACTATAACTTTGATTAGGACTTTATTGACGGGTTTTGGTTTTACAATACTGGATAGGGGAGGTGTTCTTGGCCAGACACAATAATCATTTTCATAAAACATTTAGGTAAAGTTGATATAACTTCTTTACATAAAGCCTGTTTAAACATTCCAAATTTCATAATCTGATCAATCCTTACATTTCTATATTTTTCAATCTAATTGTGGCCTCATATAAGGCTTCACCAGTAGATTTTGGTACCATAGTTTATGGAATTTTCATATCAAGGAGCCCTGGAAACTTCTTTTTCATCCCCTACCATTTTATTGATACACTCTATTAAAAAGACTTTGGATCCCTAGGGGACGGTTAACCCAGGATACCCCGGCCCTTTGATCAATTTTTAACTTGATTAACTGACCTAACTGGCCTATTTAAAACCATAGGACAGAATCCTATCACCGAGGGCACATGGGGATGTAGATATTATAAATAGTGTATACTTCATTTTCTAAACTTTCTTGGCCCAATATTTTTCCTCTTAAAGCATCTTTTTCATCTAATATTTTATGAAAAAAATTATGAAAGCTCTAGGTGGATGCTTAGTGAAAACTTTTTGATTAGAAAAGAATATTTCAACTACATTGGGAAGAAATATTATAATTTTTCTTAGAAGAGTCAATTAAATGTCTCTTGGAATAAAGACAAGAGATCTATATGTTAGGGAGCAAAGTAAGGCAGTAGATAGAAATTATGGGCTCAGATTAGGCTATATACATAGCTACTTAGTAGATACACTAATTTTCTCCCTATTCCTGCCTGTGATAGATGCATGTAGGATACAAAACCACGATAGTACTGTATCCAACAGATGGGGAACTATGCAAATGAATGTTGTGTTATTAGCAATTATAAGCCATTCTCTTATTGGTCAATGGTCAAATTGCTTCAGATTTTTTTAGGAAGTGGGAGAGAATGAAAAGCAGCAGCTCAGTTATACAGTCTAGATACTGTGCTGAGCTATTTCATTCCTTGTCAAACCTTTTTCACCAGGCATTTCTAGAGTCTCCCAAATCTTCCACGGACACAAGAGTTCTGCTTTTTATACATGGCAATAGAATTGACTAATGGCGAGCAAGTCATACCTTGAATCATTTCTCTGGTCTTAGTAGATAAATTTGCAGTGGTCCTTTCACAGGCTCACAGCCATTCTTACTAGAGACTAGATACTGGAATTAACAGAGGGTTGACTTGAGCTAAGGGTTTGACCACTGACCAAATTGAAACTGACTGACTCCTGTGAAGCTCCATGAAACCCCAATATTCTTGTGAGAATTATGTTCTAACCAGCATCATGCAGTGCTTGGGTTAACACTAATTCTTTATAAAATTCAGAATTGTGAAATTCAGCTTATCGAATTGATAAAGAGATAATTAACCCTACAATCCTTTCATAGAATGTATACAGATACAAATTTTAAGGTATTACCAATTTTTCTTTTCTCTACCCACATTTTACTCAGCACTTCCTATAAGTTATTTCACCTAACTCTTAGAGAATGCTATAACATTTTTCTGATTATTCCATTTTTCTGACGAGGCAACTGAACACTTCAGAGGCTAGCGGCTTTTATAGGATTATATAGGTAGCTAGAGATATGGGACTGACACACTTCCTATCTCAATGCCTTTGCTCTTTTTTCTAGGCTTATAAGAACTCGTCTAACCTGGTGTTTTAAGTCAGGGACCTAGAGATACTGCACTCAGTCCAGTTTGCACATTTAATTCCTGGGGGTTTTTTGCAGACATGATAGGAAGCATTTCTGGACAGCATTTTCCCATCAGATGGACATTCCCACTTGGAGGTATCTTGCTGGTGTTTTCATGTGTCAACTATAGAACAGTCCTTATTTTCACGAGAGTCCCTAAGGCTTTTCTTCCTAAATTCATTCTGTTAGGAAGTCAGTCTATTCTGCCATACAAAGAGCAACTAAGGAGTTGAGAGCCTGCAAATTTAAGTTTTGGGGTCTTTCATTATTGACAACTTTCTTTATAAAATAATATTTGGCTTTGATTTTCATACACATATGCATCCACACATCTATCTATCTGTTCATATATATATGTATGTATGTATGTATTTCATC
>NW_006431210.1:4260828-4302824 GCF_000325575.1 Pteropus alecto
GGTTCAGAGATAGAAAGGGTGATTGAGGTAAGTAAGACATCCTGAGCTAGGGATAATGTAATACACCTTGAGGGCTTCAAAGGGTCATTGCAGGGTGAAAAGAAGAGCAAATGTTTAGCAAACAGAAGTTTTGCCTGCTGTATATAGGTGGGTGAAAAAAAGATTATCACTGATAATCTCTTACTATAGGCCAGGCCCCTAATTCAAGCCCTTCTAGGTAAAGGGAGGGACGGAAGTTCCTCTTGAGCCTGCAGCTAAAATTGCCTTTAGCTCAGAATAATTCCCATACCACAGGAGTACATCTGGGGTGGCTTGTTCTAAATCCCCACACTAGTCCAAAGCGAACACCGCTCCAAACCTTAATCCCCACATATAAACATATACATAGTTAGAGGTAACCAAATTTTTTACTTCTATCACCATAGATTAGTTTTCTCTGTTCTTAAACTTCAAATATATGTGGAATCATAAAGAACGCATTCTTTGTAATTTGATTTATTTTTCGCAACATGTTTTGAAGTTGATCCATGTCCTTTTTCCATTTAGTATTTGTTTTTCATTTTCATAGCTTTGTAGCAGTTGATTGTCTGAATATCTTTCAATTTGTTTATCCATTTTTCTGTTGACGGATACTTGGATTAAAGCTTCTAAGAGCATTTTTGTCACAATCTTTGTATGAACATGCGCACTTCTTTTTCTTGAGTATGTACCTATGAATGGAATTGTTGAATCATAGGGTCAGGTTTAGATTTTCAAAAAGTGATTTAGAATGCAGTTCAGAGTGAAGGACGGTAAATCAAATGATTAAAATTAAGTTAAATAGTACTTATGATTGGAGCAAGGTGTATTGGGTTTACACAGTCTGTAAGATACGACCAAGAGGTGATTTCCTAATTCTCTTGAAGTATTTAAAGGCTAATTTTAAGGAAGAAAGGAATACACTACCAATTTTTACAAAGTAAGAAATGGGACAAAATGGGATTGAATTTGGACAAAAGAGTGCTTAGGCAGAGTATTATCATAATTAACATAGAAATAGGTTACTGTCCCCAGGGTGTCTTCAAACATAATGCTCTCTCCTTGGGTAAAAGGTGGATAAGTATGGAAGCAAACTTTTCTTGCTATCTACTGAGTCCTTATTCTTGATTTGTCTTCTGGAAGATAATTTTTTTTTGCTAATATGTTTTATGTGTAGCATGACTATATATATATTTACTGTTGAAACCAGAATACTTTATTTTAATACAAATGAGTCATTAGATGGTGTGTCAGGACAAAGGCTTAAATTTGAACCCTCTGAGAAAAACCGAAGTATATGGTTGTGTATTTATGATTAACATTTCTGGGACAAACGGGTGACACCTGGATACATTTGCAAGAAGTAAGGCTAGTGAGGAGTTCTGCTTCCAGTATGACAAAGTAGCTCATACTAGACCAAACTGTCTACAGTTAATAAAAATAAGCTCTGGACAAAATAAAAAGAACGACTAACTGAAAGCAGTGAAAAGACCCCAAACAGAGATTTTGGAGGAGAGTCTACACTTAGAGGAAGGGAATGGCTCTGGGTAAATTTTTCATTTTCATGCCTTCTAGCCTGAGAAAAAGCTGCAGTACGCACCACATTGGGTGCCTAAAACTCCCCAAATTATCTTCCGCTTCTATTTGGGACCGATACTTATAACCTCTATTGGGTTTTGTGAGAGTGAGAGACTTTCTTTTGCTCGCATAACACTTGCAAAGCCAGGTCTCAGCCTCCTTTTTTTTTTTTTTCTGTGTGTGTCTCCAATAACATAAAAAGCCGAAACACATTCCCAGTATCAGGCCAAGCCAGAGCATAGGTGACACCACTGCAAAATTTAGAAAACACACCCTTTTAGGGAAAAGCAGTCTTCTGGAGGATTCTTGGCAAGTAAACTACGGAAAGATGTCTAGGGCCACTGCAGATCACAATCTTAGGGGATGCTATTCTCTCAACAGACTTTTTGAAGGATACTTTTTTGAGTTGTACCTGGAATAAACTGTTTTGCCTTGAGGTGCTGTCATCAAGGGTCCCTTCCCTCTGAGAGATCACTATACCATGCCAGAGCACATGACTTTATGAGCAGAACGTGGCCTGCATTTTGGTCACAACTTGCCCATTGTACAGGAGATGATCTACGTGGGTGTAATGGCAGCTTTATGCCTACTTGTTCTTTTCATGGCTAAGAAAATTTTCTATTCAATTTATACCCTGTGCTACCTTCACAGTGCTGTTCTTGGATCATTGCATGTAGTCCTTTCCTGATGCTCCCTTGACTGAGAGGAAGACTGTAACTCAGAACTATCTCTGATGTCAAATTTAGTCTTCAAGGGCATACAAAGTTGAAAATACATTCCAAAGGCTACATGTATAGCTTTTTTATAGTACAGCTTGAAGTTCTAAGATACTAATTCTGATGATCCAATCAGGTCTCATCATTTTGGAAAACTGTTTTATCTAAATTTTACTTCTGAAAAACACTTTTATCTGGAATTGTAGCCAACTTTCTATCTATGCATGTCTTTTGCAAGAAAATGTTGAGCTTGTACTGTGAGAATGTTAAGGGTAATCATTTTCCTTTTGGTCATGGGAACCGATGACAGAGGTTCATTTTGGCCAACCTTCCAAGGATATGATGAGGATTATATTTGTTTTCTATTGGTGCTATAGCAAATTGCCACAAACTTAATGGCTTAAAACAACATGAATTTATTATCTTACATTTCTATAGCTTAGACGTCTGTAGCTTAGACAAATCTCACTAGGATTTAAAATCAAGAGATTGTCAGGGCTGCTTTCCTTCTTGGAGACTCCACTTCCTGCTCATTTTCGTTGTTGGCAGAATTTGGTTCCTTGCTGTTATAGGACTGAAGTCCCCATTTTCTTACTGACTGTTAGCCGAGAGCTGTTCCCAGCTTCTAGAGCCCTCCACATTCCTTTGCTCATGTCCTCCTTCCTCCATCTTCAAAGACAGCAATGGCAAATTGAGTCCTTCTTAAGTCATACCTCAGTCTATAACTCACTTTTTTTCCTTCCTCTTCCACTTTTAAAAGCTTGTGTCTTTAGATTGGACCCACCTGGATAATCTAGTATAATCTCCCCATTTCCAGGTACTTAACCTAAATCAACTTTGTATGTAATGTAATACATTCACAGCTTCCTAGAATTAGGATCTGGACATCTTTGAGATGGCAATTATTTGCCTACCATAGACTTCAGACATTCTTCCTGAATTCCATTCTTAGCTTATTTATTCAAGAAATATTTAATGAAGACTTAGTTTGCAACAAAAGATCTAGAGATGAAGGAACTATGACTCTGCTTCTTAGGTGCTAATCACTACGGCATCCAGACTTATATTTACAGATAAATGTCAATTTACCTGAGAAGTTCTTAAAAAATAATAGAGAAAATAGATTTCATCACTGGATTCCCAATGCCAGACTCTCCATATGGTATATAATAAGCACTCAGCCAGTATTGCTAAATTCATTAATTGTAAAAATATTTGTTAAACCGAATGCTAAATACTATTCTAGATGTTTAGTAAACATTAGTGGATAAAATAAACAGGATGGATACCCTTGTGATGCTTACATTCTAGTGAAACACTTAATACTTTAGTGAGGGCACTTTCATTCCATTACTGAATAATTAAATAAACACACAAATGAATGAGGCTGAGTAAATAAATTGGAGATAGATTATCAGAGATTTTGAATGCCAAATGTCATGATATCTGAATCTTTTTCATAGGTAGTGAAGAAATAGAGAAGATTTTTAAGCAGTGGTGAATTGACGAGAGCCATTTTTAGAAACACCCAATAGTAAATTAGAAGATAAGTTAGATTTTGGAGGTGAAGAATGCCTCCAAAAGCTTGAACTAGAATGACAACAGTTGGAATAGAGAGATGAGCATAAGCTCAAAAGATATTTATATGACTAAAATCTGTAGAAATGAAAAGATTAGGGAAACTGGCCTTGGTATATGGGAGGCTGGTAATAACAAGGCTGGTAAAACATACATTTATAATCTATTTGAATATAAGTGATAGTTACTCTCTTTAAATTAGACACTTGCTTAATGAAAAAACATTTTGTTAATATATGAAAATGTACATACTCAAAGACAGCTCAGAGTAAAATATTCTAGCATTTTGTATCATGCTACTAACATGACCTATAATGTATTGGGCATCTGTCAGATATATAGTATCCGTCAACATTCAAACAGGGAATTTAAACAATTATTCTTTTTGAAAGCAATAGAATTTATGTGCAGAGCCATCGGAACTGAAAGCTTGACATGGGAAATTTAGCAGTTGAAATGCAACCGAGAACACATCAGAGGTGACCTACATAAAGAAACTTAGTACAAATGATTCCTCCTTTGGGGAATCTACTTTTGTTCTTTCTTGTTCAACTGGGGAGAGAAAAAGAATCCTGTCTGTAAAAATGCTGAGAAAGAAACTAGGATGGAGAATTGTTTTAGACCGCCCATTTGCATTGTATCTGTGAGAATTTCCATTGGTGAAGTATTAGAACTTATTCATTAGATATGAATATGCTTCTTTCTTTAATGGTTTTTCAATAATGGCTCTCTTGGGATTGGCCGGCCAGTGTCCTACAGGTGTGAAACCATTGATCAGAAAATATTTCTGCAACAGAAAGAATCTGGAGGCATCCAGAAAGTCCAATGGAATCTTTGAAATAGCACTCTGTCTCCTTAACCTTCCACTGACAGTTCAAAATCTTCTCACACTTAACACAGAACCCATTGTAAAATGCAACAAGATAGGAAGTAACCACCTTTGACTTTATATTTGCTGGGATAAACACAGACACACAGACTCAGACATATTAGTAAAATCTCAACATAGCACTGTAAGTGGGGCCCAAAAATTCAAATGCACAAAATATTTTTTCATATTACTGAAAGCTTAATGAGATACTTGGGGTGAACTAGTCCAGCCGGGTGATTGAGAGTTTTAGGGTCCAAGAATTAACTACCAATCGTCTTATGTCTAAAGTAACTTTATTTTAGGATAAGATATTTTTCACATAAAGGTATACACACAAAAACACACACATTGGTTAAAAATAAACATAAAAAAGAATTCTAACTATTGTTTTGAAAATTATAAAGTTGTAAAGTGTCAGCTAATCTTGAATTCTCCCTAGATCATGCAGACGCTCTATACCCAGTACCTTGTGCAATGGGTACTAGAAAGACAATTCTGTAAACTTCTAGTCATGAAGTTGTGAGATCTTAGAGTTGGAAATGGGTCAGAACAATCTTCTCATTTACAGAAGCATATGGAGAATCTGAGAATTTTTCAAATTCATAGAGATGGATAATTTCAGAGCTGAATTAGAACCCATATATCTTGTCTTTTCCTGAAGGATGTCCATTTAACATTCTTGCATTTATTAAATTTTCAACTGGTGTTAATGTTTATAAGGGGATAGGAAGAGTGAAATTCCAGCAACTTAATAACTCAAAGTCCAGAATGAAGGGAAGTTCAGGAATTCATCTGTCTTTCTCTTTGTCTTTGTCTTGCTCTTACACTTTCTCACTGTCAGTCTTTTTTCTTACGCTGGGAAGTTTTATTCAAACATTCTGCATATCTTAGCCTTATCCCTCCTGAATATCAAAACCCCTGGCCTTTTGCTTATCAAATGAAGATACTATGATAACCGGAGAGCCGATATCTTAAAGAATTGGAGATCCTTGAGGAAAAATTGCTGTATTTTACAATGAAATATTTAATATTTTATAAACATTTTATCGATTCACTGATCTTAATGCCTTAAGGAAGATAAACAGCCAAAAATAAGCAAAATAAAAGGACTGGCAAGCAAACAATTTCCTAAAAGTGAAAGGTGAGAAATTTGAAATATGAAGGTAAATTTTTCTCTTTGCCTGAAGCTGGTTATTGTTACTGCATTAATCATGAGGTTGTAATATCTTCAACATGTTAGAAAGTGATATAAAAAAAAGAACAAACTGATTCCACTAAAAAAATATTTATTCATCTTGCTTTTTTTTTGAATTTACGGCTTCTACTTTCACCACTTGCTTAATTTTTTTTTAAAGCACAGTTCCTGAGAAAGTTGAGGATATTAAAGAAATGACATGATATGACAAAGCGAGGGAACTTTAAGTCCCAACATTATGTGTTGAAAGAAACATTGTTGAAATATTCTTACTATTATTGTCAGACCAAAAAGCTAAGGGCTAAATAGATTATAAGCCACTTAAGGATAGGATTCATGTCTTATTCAATTCTGCTGTCTCTCGGGAATTTTTACATAGAACACTCAATAGTTTCTTATTATCCTCAACTGTAATTGACCTATAGTTCAGTTGTAGCAATTGGAAAAATGTATATCTAGTATTCCTGCCAATTTTTTCATTGTCCTCAATTATATAGACCAATTTACTATAGATCATATTTGCCATAAATCAGTCAATGTCTTTAGATAAAAGTACATAGTACTAAACCTTTAAATGAGTTTAACGATACCACTTAGCCATCAAAGATCGCTTCCACAAATTAAAACTTATAGGAACTAATTTTACAGAGAATATCATGAAAAACTTTTTAAAGGAATATCTGCATTCATTATATAACTCACTTTAAGTTATATTGAGATTTTAATCACAATGTTATATTTCTACTTCTTCCTGATTGTTTATTATTTTTCAGAAGGTATTATAGTTGAAAGGGAAGAAGAAGAAATATCTACTCTTTTCTCACCTTTTCTTAAAGGATGAGATGAAAACAAAATGTTTGTGTATTCTAATTCATGTCTTAATTTATTCTCATTCCCTTTCATAATTATAATCAAAGAAAAGTATGATGACTCTAAAACTTGTCACTGAAGGATATGCTCTGTGAAGCTTCAAGGCATGGCTGGAAAGGACATGTGATTTAGAGTAACATAGATGCAAATTCAAATGATAACTGGCACATATTAACTTTGAGAATGAGAATTAATTTTGAGAATTAAATTTGAGAATTTGAGCTGTTGAAACTTAGAGAAACTTCCTGAGTCTCTGTTATGACATATGAAAACAAACAAACAAACAAACAAACAAAAAGGTTTTCCTGAGGATTAACGGAGAAAACAAGTGCAAGAATATCCAGTATATTGTATGGATTAAATATTTGCATATGGGTTTCCTCTTCCAAAATTAGCTTGTGGCATTTATTTCAAGCAAATGATTGACATTATTCATGGAAGAATCCACTTTTTGTGGTCATTTAAATATAGGTCTGGATATTATTTTCTACTCATATTATGTTCTCACTCTTCTTCAAAGAGTTATTGCTAATAGAAACTAGCTACAGATGCTTATTTAAGATGAGGGACACACACATTGTTTTCTTTCACTATCACTGTTATTAGTTTCCTTATATTTCCAGAGCACTACCCTTCTTGAATATAAAGTTCTTAATGGGAGTGGACATTTTTTTATGCCCATTATATTCAGTGGCTACTCTCATATTTTATACAGCAAATAGAGATTGCTCTAATTTAAAGAGTTCATTAAGGATAACAAGAGCTATTAAGAATTATGTTGGTTAAAACTAAAAGCCACCATCTTAACTAAGTGATCAAACTTACTATCGCACACAATTGGATCCAAGTTATAGCATATGCCTCCTGACCTTACACTATTACCTATGTAGTAATCCTGCAAACAAAGTTTTTCTTTAATCCAATCATGAGGAAACAATCAGACAAATCCCCATTGTGGAGAATTTTTACTGGCTTGGATTGTTCAAAAAAGTCAAGATCATGAAACTGAAAAAACGAATGGGTTTATTTTAGATTAAAGCAGACTATAGAGAACTAAATGATCCATTACTGGATTCTGGATTTAAAAAAATTAGTGACATAAGGTCCATAAAAAATGTTTTTTGGAGAAATAACTGGAGAAATTTGAACAGGGGCTCTATTAGATAACAGTGTCATGTCGAAGTCAACATTCTTGGGAATAAAAATAGTATAGTTTTATGAGAGCATCCTTGTTCTTAGAAGTTGTATGCTGAATAATTAAGAGGGGAAGTATCATGTCTGCCTATTTCTTTTAAATGTTTCAGCAAAATATATGTATGTATATGTATGAGGTGGTGTAGAAAGAGAAAGTTAGATAAGACAAAGTAGATGTAGCAAAATGTTAAAATTGGCGAATCCAGGTAAAGGAAAATGTGGGTGCTTATAGTACTGTCTTTGTAACATTTTCAGAGGTTCAACCATTTTCAGAATAAAATGTTGGGGAGTGAAACAATCAGGTTTATATTCATATATGAATATTCAAAAAAAAAAGTTAACGAGTAAGTCAACAGAAATAAGATCAAGACTGATTTTTGGTTCCAGTATCCATCTAGTTACTCAACTAGAAATCAGTTATTCTTTATTCTTCTTTTCCTTATTCTGACATTCTGTTCATCAAAAATCATGTCTGCTCACTCTTCTGACAGCTGTTGTACTTTTTAGTACTTGCCTAGGCTACCATCCTAGTCTAGTCACTACCATCACAGTCACCTGGCTCTGGAGTTACTTATCTAGAAGCTTCTACCCCCGCCCTCCTATAATCGACTCCCCAAAAAGCAGTCATAGTGATTTTCTAAAATGATAAATTAAATCATACTCCCTATTGCTTCTTAAAACTCTCCAATGGCTTCCAAAACAACTTAGAAAAATAAAGTTCAAACTCCTACCACCATGATCGGTTTCCTACTTCCATTCCTGACCTCAGCCCACCCTTCTGAGCTTTTCCTTCCTTGCTTCTCTGTAGTTCCATTGTTTTAAGCTCCTTCTTACTCAAGTTTCTCTGCCTCTGTCTGGAATATTACTTCTCCTCTTCATTATGTAGCTTGTCCTTGCTTGTCCATATCTCAGTTCCAGTAGACCTCCTCAGTGAGGCTTTCTCGGATTCTCTAAGCTAAAGTAGTGTTCTTTATATTACCTAGCTTTAGTTCACTTATTATCTTCACTTATTATTATCTGTTATTTAATATTTTTATTTATTGTCCATCTTTCTGAAACTTAAGAAACTTTATGAGAACAAACGCACTGTTTGCCTTGCTCACTGCCATGTCTCTAGCAACTAAAATGGTGCTTGTCACTTATAGATACTTAATGAATATTGAATGAATTAAAGAAAAATTAATATTCTATAGATTACCGTGGAGCTGTATCAAGGTGGGGCCGGCCAGAAATATATAATCTATGTGAATTACTTTTTAAAAAAAGAAAAAGAAACTTAGTGTAGGGCATTGTCTACACAGGTGATGGAAGAGCTGAGAAGCCAAACATGGCACTGTGAGATGATCAACAGCAGGAAGCTGCCATCTTTCTTAGGCTGAAGGTAAATCGTAAAAGTTATGCTGCTGGAGCCCTAGACTAGTGTCAACTAGTAGAAACTGCAATTACAGAGAAGCTACTTGCTATTAGAGAAGCCTCCAAAAGCAGAGAAGGGGAGAAGAACCTACTTTTTCACTTGTACTATCCTCTCTCCAGCCAGGTGGGGCCCAGACAGAAGCCAATAGGCTCAGGAACCTGGGAAACACAATCTGTGCACCAAGTCACCCCTCTAATGGACAGTTTTCTACCATAGCCACGGTGTGTACACTTTGGGGAGCGGGAGCACTTGAGAACATCCACAGTATCTCGAAACAGAGGAAAAATAGTATACTCATTGTGCTTTCTGCCAGATGAACAATTAACCCCATTGTTTCAAATTTTGACCTAACTCACCTGAAAAGATGCCTGGAGGTTAATGAACACTATAGCGATCATATTATTCAAATATGTAACTAATATATTTTAATCCTATGTTTCCTGACTTGGAGGGTACCCCGTAGTGTTCTGCCCCACATCTTTCTAAATGTTAAATATGGTTGCTATTAGAAAGTGAAAATCGCCGAACGGAGATCATGCTTAATCACATATTGCATTTATTCAAACATGCTTGAATTCTGGAATTTGTTCTTATAATTTGCAAGGACAGAAGTAAGCAATTGAAGGAGGCCATGTTGCTTCTGTTTATTCCTTGTGAACCCACTGGCCCATCAGTGAGATTGTGAAGGAATTCATGAACCAGATTATAGACCCTCAGTCTTTCTAGTAGTTTCACACCTGTTCTCCTCTTCCCCCTCCCCTTTTCTGCATACTGAGCTGTCCATTTCTCTCATTGCTCCCTTCAGATGTCAAAAGACATAGAAAGTTCAGGGTCTCATTACCTCCTTGTGCCATTTTTTCAGAAGCCATACTATCCCTCACATATATCACACATGAAAGAAAACAAAAAACATAAAGCAGCTGTCCCGAGGGAAGGTACACTTCGACAGAATGAAAATAAATGAGTTTATACTTTGATACCCTGTGATGTTATACAAGACAGACACAGATTCTACTTAGGTTTCCAGTCTCCCTGTGCTCATTAAGTAAGGGAGTCAGGCAGTTAGAGGATACCCCATTAAAAGGGGACATTAATGTGCTTTTTAAAGTAATGGGTCAGACATATAAATCATCGTAGTACCAAATAGTAGATGAAATATTTATACATTCCACTGAAGCTTGGCGTATGTTCCAGAGGGAGATCTCCTAGAGAGATGGGTCTTCTCCTTTGTTCTGAATCTAGTTTTCCAATTGCTCTGACACAGCTGTGGGCTTCACAGTCATTCCGAAGTTGATTAGATCAGAAAGCAGAGGCTCGCCTGCCAGCATGACCAATGTTAAACATCAAGGTTGTGGGCACTCCAGGCTCATAGTTTGTATGTTGAAGTTGTTTTTGGTGTTCTGTGGGCCTCCAAGTGGTCCTCTAAATTTCAGTGCTGCTGTACTTATATGTCATTTGTGTCCCAAACAGTGCAGCAAAATGTGCAGTACATATACTTCCTTAAATTCTACCAATTGAGTTTGAAAATGGCTATCAGATTTATAGAGCATAGCTATAATTACATTCGTATGAATGCTCGACTAAAAGCAGAAACAGAATCTTATTACCTTTGTTTTACTTGTTTTAATAAAATAAAACATTTGACTTTAACTTTAAGGAAGTAAATTGTTACCTATCGAGAAATTCTTTTGACTTGCTGTCAGAATGATTTAATGTTTCTAAAATATATGGTTTAGGGGAACATCAATGTAGATTCTTTTCTGTTTGAAGGTCAGAGAGGTTTATAAAAACTGCTAAAAATAATGAGATATTATGCTAAGTGCTTTTCAACCACTGTTTCTTTTAATCGTCACAAAAACTCACAGAAGGAAGTATGGTTTTCAATGTCTTTTTTTACGAATGTGGAGATCAAGGCTTACAGAAGTTTTCCCCTGACCTGGGTGGGCCCTTAGCACATGTTCTGATCTTAGATCCATCTGATGACAAAGTCATATATAGAGTAGCATTTAGTGAGCAATAGCCTTCTTGAAAAGTGATATTCTCCTAAGTGAATACTGGTCTCCAGGTCACTGAGACTGTATGTATGCCCTGGGATGGTTTGGAGCCTTTTCCCTGGAGAACGAGAAGTGACTCTTTACCAGGAACAGCAATGCTTCTACTTGCCTTCCTCAAGTCTCATTGCCAGTTTGGCTCTTTGAAAATTTTATCTTGCTGAAGGTAACTGGTCTCTAAATATAGGTTCTAAAGCCAATGTCATTTTAACTATGTCATCGAGAATAGTTGGCTGAATTATCAAGTCATCCAGTTTTAGATTTGGAAATGACTGTAAAGTTTGTATAATCTGAACCCATCCTTCTCCAGGCGAGGTGGCCGGCTACCAGGGAATTAGAGGAATTTGCTTAAGCCAAACAAGTAGAGAGAGGTAATCTGGATGAGAAACCACATATATTCATTCATTCCCAGTCCTGAACTCTGAAATTTCAACCATACTGACTTGTCAAGACACACCTTGTAACTTGGCAATAGAGTGCCCCACTATATTATACTATGTTGATATTATAAAATAAGTATTAAATAGCTGGGGTACAGTTTATGATAAGATTTTATTTTTTCAATCTTTATAGAAAAGAACTTCCTTTCGTTTATTGTTTTCAAAGTCAAACTTGAAAATTGTTTATCATCTCTCAACAAAGAGAGAAATAAAAAATGAAATCATCTTAGACTAACAATTAAGATAAGTGTATAGGAGACCAAGACTAATCTTGTTTTTTTTTTTTTTCTTTTTTTCTTTACTCTTTCAAATGCTACCTCTCTGTAGAAATTTTGGCTAAGGATCTGGAAGCCAAATCTAGATGGACAATTCCTTTAAACAGATATAATTGCAACAAAAAATGAAGAGGAGGCACTGAGGGGAATATTATATCCTAGATATTGACATTTCAAATAGTGGTATTTTCTTTACAAGCATAGATCCTACCCCTTAATACATTCTGAGAATCTAACATTGGATTTCTTTTTACGGCTCTGAAGAAAACTCAACTTAGAACCAAAAAAATGACTATAGAAAACATACCATCCTTTATTCCTGAGGATGCTCAGGAGAGACTGTACCTTACGCAGGTTTTGTAGTTTACAGAGGCATCCTGACTGAATACAATGATATGTACAGAGTCCTTTTCACATGCCAGGGGAAATAATCAGATTATGTAAATGCCTGAATATATGTGGCTCTTGTACTATTTTCTGTTTTTGAAAAACTGGCTATTCAAATTATTTTCTACATAGAAAAAGGTTGTTTCAGATAAGTGGTATATCTAAAGTACTTTTTAAAAAATGATGCTATTTCTGTGTTTGGAAATAGTTAAAGTGGGGTTTGGGAAAAGCAATGAGTATTTCAAGGGATGGCATTCTAAAGCAGGAGCCAGAATACAAAATATCACGTAACCTAAATTCAGCCTTCCAATTCCATTCTCTGGAGATTAGGTTTAGAGAAGTGGATGGAGAGAGAGAGCCTGTGGAACATTTCCTCCAATTTGTAATATTGAATCAGGCCCATTTTAAACTGTGCTAATTTATTCTTCATTGAACCATGGAGATTAATTAATCCTTTGTTTTGCTGGATTAATGAGTAATCAATATGCCAAAGGGGGAAAAAAGAGAATGATTTCTTCTCAAGGAACAAAGCATTCAGGTAGCCAAGTCATTTTGTCTTTTATATTTACAAAGCACATCACAACCAAGATAAAATGTTTGGCATTCAAGGAGATTTGAGCTCTTTTTTTTCAGTAAGATATCCTGGTTTTATGGGTTTCAGATGGACATAGGCTAGTGGGACCCATGTGCTAAAATAATCAATACTTGTTGAGTGTATTTTGGTGGCCTCCTCTCTTCCCACAGAACTTAAGTCAGTTTCCACAGTTCTTTTGACATCCTTATGGGATAAGATCATCTCCCCTGAGGCCTTCCCCAACCACCAAGACTATATCTGATCATCTTCTTTGGCACCAAACCAGTCCCTCTCGACCCACTCATCTTATTTTCTTCATAGTGTATCTGAGTATCTGAAATTGTCTAGTCTATTTATTTACCTGTTTTTTGGCCACTCCACTCACCCACCACCAAATATAAGAGTAGGATTTTTTTCAATTTTGTTCTTCACTGTATTCATTGAGTCTAGCTGGCAGCTTTGCACATAACTGCCAAACAATAAATATCTGTTATGTGAATGAATGAGTTTGCAATGGAAATGACTTGACCTGAAACAGCTTCTCACAGAGAGACAGAGTGAAGTGAGGGAATTGGTAGAATCCGGAGCTTGAAGACGCTTTTTTTAAAAAAGTGAGATATACTGAGAATGTCACAGCACCTTAGGAACCTCTGCCTGGTCTCCAGAATACTGTGGGTCTTCTACATTCTGTGTACCAGGAGATTTCCTGCTTACAGTTCCATGGTGGCCCTCGTCTCTTCTTGGCTTGTCTTGTCTAAGCATACTCACATGTAAGGTGGGATAGCCTTTTGGTGATATGGGTGGGGTGGATGGAGGGCAGGTATGGAAGGGATGCTCCTCTTAACTGTGAGGATAATCCTGGTACTACTCAGGGTCTCCTGCCACCATATTAATTTCCATTTGGCAGATTAAAAATAAATACCAGGACATACCCTGTGGAGTAGTGTATTGTTAGTTTTGCAGGGATTTATCTGTAATGGGATGTTGTGGGATATTCTTTGATTCTATCATAACAATTATAATTTGACAATCTCATTAATATTTATATTTCTAATCTGAAAGATAAGGATACTAAAGTCTGCTAATATATTCATTTTTTAGTTTGATCAAGAGCTTATGTTATAAAACACATAAATGGAATGTGAAAATGGCATAAAGAGGTATCTTAAGTTTTTTTATATATATATACTATATTTCTAGTGAAAAAATATTTAATTAAACTATGTAATCCATTGGTATCAGAACTGGCAATTGATCCTATATATAAAAAATAGATATTTATGTATAATCATGATATCGATCTCTTTAAATAAAAATTAAAAATGCTCTCTTCATTTGCCTTTTCTTTAAACCATTTTACTTTAGAATTTAAAGTAATAAGTCCACCTTTTAAAACTTTTTGAAACTATTACATTTTTTAAATTTAAGAGTCACTGTATGCGGGTCCTATGGTGGCAGAAAACAGAGACTATAGCAGCAATAAAAGCAGTTTATTGAAATGATATATAGATTGGGAAACAAAAGGCCTCTCAAAGAAGAACTGAATTTGGGAGAGCAAGGAATAGGAACTGATGAGGACTCTCTTCAGGTCATCTTTGTGATGAGAGAGAAATGTCAAATACTTTCAATGCCAAGATCACTCAAGACAAACATCTTGAGAAATAAATCTGATTGGTTCAATTGAGTCACGTGCTCAACACTCATATGGATAGAGATAATCTTTAAAAAAAATCAAAAGTACAGAGAGAGTGTTCCTCAGGGAAAAATTAACATGCTATTGCCAAACAAACAAATAAAACAATAAATAAATAAAAATGATGGTGGGCAGGCGAAAACAATATTCACTGTACAACAAACATTCACTATAGTAACTGAGCTGATTCCATCAGTTTTTCATATTTCATTTTCAGAAACATGAGAGCAGTTACTTATACTAATCATATCACCTTGAGCAATGATAAAAGAATAAACTAAGATTAAGTCTTAGTGTTGATTAAGGCACAATACAGTCAGTGTATTAAAAAGAAATATTAATTGATGGTTACAAGGTAGGAAAGTGGAAAGAAATTGATATTTGGAGAGAGCCAAGTACTATGCTAATTGCTTTGCAGGAGCCTCTTATTTAATGTTCATGATGATTACAGGAGGAAGGCATTCTTAAACTTATCTTCCTGATAGGGAAACTGAAGATCAGAGAGATTAAGCAACTTTTTTTCAAGGCCTCATCCTTAATGACATACAAATGTAATGATATGGTATAAGTGTTATTTACTGTCAATACAATTTAAAAGGAAAACACCATGTAATTGTTAGTCTGCTTTGCCGATGTGATGTAGCTGTTGTCATGGATAATTGCTACATAACTCCTCTCTGTTGGACCATCATGTTATCTTGAGACCTAATAAAATATAAACATCTCTTTTCTGCCAGTGTTGTTAGTTTTATGAATATGATCACTGAACAGTGTTCTCTTTTCTTGCTAAAAATCTCAGTTGTCGGTTTTTATTTGGAACCAACCATACTGTTTTTAATCTATTTGTCTTAGGTCGGGTTTCCTAGACGCAGATCTTGAGGTAGGGACTTGGGTTTAAGTGATTTATTGTAGAAGTGTATTTCAGGAAATGAACAAACAAAAAGACTTTAAAGGAAGTGAGGGAAGCAGAAGAGGAAAGAGGAAAGAGTCAAGGATGTGCTCTCAGGTGAAAACCGAACCCTGTCCTGGTTACCAGGGGACTCTGGAGCCTAAATCATACTGTAAAATATTTCTCCCTGGAGAGTGGGGCTGTGGGTAATTTTCCAGGGACAGGCAACTGTGAGTCTTTTGGTGACGATATTCACAGGAGCTGGAGGTTGGTGTACCAGCTCAATAAAGGGAAACTGGGCCTGTCATGAACAGTCTCTCACATTTGACATTCAGGAGTCAGATCATTGCCAGACACATCCCTGTGGTCAGAGGAAGAGTAGGTCTTTGCTTTCTTTTTCCTCTCTTCTTGCGAGAAAAGTTTCTACTCTTCAGCAACCGTCTTTTCTAACGAGAAGATACAACTCACAGCTGAGCCTTCTCATTTTGGGCAAGAGGGCATGTGTAGTGGATACCTAAGACAATGCTTAGCCCCTGACTGGGTTTAGACCTGCTTCCATAACTGTCATGGCGTAGTGACCTCACCCAGAGAAGAAGAGAGTAGCATCAGTGCCATGCACCCAAGAGTCACGGCTGTCCTTAGCACACCAGTAGTTTAATGAGAAAAATCTTGTAAAGGAAAAATAGTGCCTTTTTTGTTAGTTTTCTTAGTTTGCAGACCTAGGTTAAATGTTCATATCTTACTTTTATGGTTCAGGTAGATAGTTTTTGTTTATGTCCCTAATTCCCTTTTCCTTCTCTGCCCTTCTTGAATTGAGTTTTGTGAACCGATTGCTTTTGCAGTTTAACAAACCATCAGACTCTCTAATATTATTTTAGTGTGCTAACACAGGCATTTCTAAGCATGGAGATTTTTAAGGTGGCATCAATAGGTATTTTCTACTTTCTTCAATCTTACTTCCAAAGGATAGCCAATCTGCGTGTATTTTATTTTTATCAAATGAATCTTTCAGCGTCACCCCATCCTCCCACCCCTTTCTTTTTCATTAGATCATAGTCTTAATTTAGACCCTTATCACTTCTTCCCTGGGTTTTACAATAGATTGCTATGAGCTTGTCAAAAGCGTAATGGCAATATACAGACAAATCGAACAATACAACTCTCCTTAATATAAGGAAAAGCTACAAGAGTTCAATTGCATGGAAATGGCTTCATGGAGCTGGAGATTCTTCACAGAGGGACCCTGTCGCTGATAATAGGGCCAGACAGATAAGCGAACTGATTACTTCCTTGAGAATTTATTTTTGCCTTTCTCATGTGGAGTTTTACTCTCTCTGACCTCTCTTAAATGTCTTAGAGGGTCTGGCTATGTGTCTGCTTAACTACTAAGAGCAAGAAATAAAACAATCTCAACATATATCTGCGTGCTTATGACAAGGCCACCTCTTGAGTTATTTTTATTAAACCTAATTTTTATATCTTTGTGTATCTTTTGAGTTTTTTCTTGTTCATACTTTATATAAAGTTATACAATTAATTAAATTTTTAAAAAATCAACACATCATTTTCCTACTTATATTTCACTGTTCTCTATCATGTAATTGATCATGAATTGTGTGTAATTCTACATGTGGATACATACACATACGCAAACACTCATACCAGTTTGCATCGTATACCTTGCACACCAAACTACTTGCAGATTTGTGAACATAACATGCTTTCTCACACCTCTAAGTATTAACACATGGCATTTTCTCTTTGGTTCAGCCTTTTCCCCCTTGTCTACCTGAGCAAATCTCAGCTATCTTCGTGTCTTCATGATTGACCTCAAATCTCACCATCTCAAGGTAGCTTGCAGTGAATTCCCAGTGTTATTTGCTCTTTCTTATGTATTTCTGTAGCACCTTTTTAATATATGCATTTTACTAATTTGTGATTGTTTATTTACATATCTGTTTCTCCTCTGAGACCCTGAAGGCAGACATATCAATGCATAGACATGTTTTCCCAAGGTTCGACTGATTGTTTCCAAATGATTACGCTGACTGAACACCTTGCAGAAACCACTAGAGATACTGCACCCAGCTGAGACTCGAGGAAGCATATTCTTAGGTAGTATTACCTACAAACAGAGTCTGTAATTCTTGTGTAAGTGATTTACTGAAGGAAGGCTCTCATTAGAAAGCTTTAAGGGAATTAGAGCTGGGTAAGATAGAGGGCGGAGTGATGCAAAAGCGTGCTTTCTGAAGTCTAGCTAAGCCTGCTCTCAGGAGATGCTCTGGAGTGTGATCCTTGCCTGCCTTCTGGCAAAGGAGCCTGGCTCTTAGACCTTTGTCATGAGCTACCCCCCAGGAAGGAAGGTAGTTTTTACCTCCCAAGCAACCTGAGGTGAGGTAGCCCCTTTAGGCTAAAGGTTTGCCACAGAAAAGATGGGGGTATAGGAATACAAGCTGGATAAAGAAAATCTGGCAGCAAGAAAAACAGCATCTGCTACATGTACTCAAATTCTGATACACATTAAAGAAGGCGACGGTTCTCATTTGTTGAGAGCTCACTTCTTGCCAAGTGCTGTGCTAAGTGCCTTCTGTGCGTGAACCTGGGACCTTTAGTGGTCTATCCTGTAATATGTATATTTAACCAACTTTCGGTCAGGTGTACTATCCAACAAATTTAGTTAGTGAGCCAGGAAGCAATGTCTATGACTGTATTCTATTGAATTCAAGAAGCTCTGATTGCAAGACACATCATTACTTTATGTTCTGCTGCTCTACCAGGAAGGAAAACAAAATGCTTGCTATTAAACGATAATGCATTACTTTCATATTATCCATTATGTGACACAACTTGCTTCCAGAGATGTTGAAATGGAAATTTTTAAAGTGCATATGAAATTTGCATATTTATAAATATTGATGGCCAAGTGACAAGTAGGAAGAAGTTCATCTTTGGAATTTTATAATATTAGATTATTAACTTAATCTCTTTGAATTCATTCTACTATAGGTTATTTAAAATGATTATTACTAACTTTAAAAATAATATAGTACAAATAGACTCATAGATACAGAGAAAAAACTGATGCTTGCCAGATAAGAGGGATTGAGGGCTGGGTGAAAAAGATGAAGAGATTAAGAAGTATAACTTGGCAGTTACAAAATAATCATGAGTATGTAAAGTATAGCATAGAGAATATAGTCAATGATATTGTAATGACTATGTATGATCCCAGGTGGGTACTAGTCTTATCATGAGGATCGCTTTGCAAGGTATACAAATGTCTAACCACTATGCTGTACACCTGAAATTAATATAATATTTAATGTCAACTATAATAAAAAATAAAAAATATATATAATTTTATCATTCAAATCTATATCAAACAGAATCATATTGCATTGAAGCAATTGCAACTTTAAGCAGTTGTCATCTATAAAAAAATCAGTAGGCCATAAAAACTAAGAAGTTATTTGTAATATTAAACTGAAATGTTTTTTGATCAAAAATAAATAAAAATAGTTTAGTACATACGAAGGTTTGTAAGAATTATATGTACTTCTAAGTTGATCACAAGGATGAACTTTCGATGGAACCCGCATACACTCTTTAAAACTTGCATTTGGTCAAGGACAACTATATGAAGTTTTCATACATGATCATTATGTGTTGTATCTGAGAAGAGATTATTAATTACATTTATCAATAGTTACTCAATAACTACTCTGATTTGCTGGAATGATATATATAGTATTGAAAATATTATTTTCTTATGTATATATTTTTAAATCTTCAGCACAAAGTATAAAACCAGTGAGACTGTTGATCATTTCTAAAGATTTTTAAATAAGTGGGGCCACTCATGCATGATTTCGTGTGTCGCACCATCTTCAATCCCCGCCCATTGCTTCCCTGGCACTTGTCACATTTCCAGAGGTAAAAAGCCTGGGGCAAACAACACCATTAACTTAATAAAAACAAGATTTTTGGTTGGTGCAATGGTCCGTTATATTACAGATCAATGTTTTCCTAATTTTCCAATATTAGTGTGAACATTATGAATATTAACAATAAAACATTTTTTAAATGAACATTCTTTGAACAACAGCCAAATAAAATGAAACAGTCATACTCATTATGATTTGGTTCAGTTAGTTAATTGAAATATGAAGAATTTCTTTATTTGGTCTGTTTTTAAAAGGGCTTATTGCCTTAGCCAGCTAGTTGCTATTACCACAATTAGAAACTATATAAATTATACAAAGCTATCCATGGAGACTAGCATAAAAATTACTGTCTCTGCTAAGAACAAAATGATGTGTTTAGTTGAATTGCCAGATACAAAATAGCAGCAAGAGATAAATTATTTTCTGGACCGTTATTAAAGGATTAAAGGTAGGTTTCAAATCTCTGTTGACCAGATTCATTTTCTCCTCTATGGTTGGTATGTCTTTGCTCAGTTTAGGGTTGTTCATTCCAGAGAAAATAGCTGCAATGTTAAATAAAGCTAAGAGTGAAAAAGAAAACAAATCTCATTCACTGTTTTTGTTTTGTTGGTTTGGTTTTATCTACTATTGTCAAAGGGTCAGCTTTGAAATATTTTACAAATTACCAACATTTGCAATTGGCTAATGTCTTAACTAAAAAAAGAATTAAAAAGAGATTTAAAGATAGGTTCAAATTCTCTTGCAATTGTTTACATTATTAGAACTGAAAGTCTAAGTCTTCATAATTGTTTCTCCCTTTTATGAAGGTAGGAAGATTGGTAATAGAGAAAAAGTTTTTATCACATAGTTTTGTCCTTAGGTTTGAGCTTCAATTTTTTCCTGTCTAAGAAACAATATCTCAAAAGAAAGGCAAAAGGATAACCTTTTAAAAGAATGTGAAAGCATCTCTCTGTTGGACCATATGACTTGGCCCATGATGGAATTGTATCATAGAAAGATTGAATGGCTTCAGATGTTATGAAATTGGGTCATCTCTCACTGTCGTGATTGATCAGAAACTACACCAAAATCAGAGGGAGTGGGGAAAAGCCCTGAAAATAACTGCAGAGATTAAATATGTTTTAGTGGGAGTTTGATTCCACAATAGTTTAAACAGATGTTCTTCTTGTTCTTCTGTCTGAATTCAATAGAAATTTATTTTTCAGTCTGAGAGCAATGAAATAAGCAATGGTATACAATCTTCATTTTTATTTTTCTAGTTTTAAAATAATAGGGAAAATAGTAGATCATTTATAGGAGAAAATAAAAATGACTTTTATTTCTAGTACCCTGCGATTCATTACTTCATTAGCATGTACTTTGTGCCAGGCATTGTTCTAGGAACTGAAGTTAGAGCAGGAACTGAAATAGACATTGTGTGTGTGTGTGTGTGTGTGTGTGTGTGTGTGTGTGTGTGTGCATGTGTGTGTGTCAAATACATGAAATAGAAACTTAAAAAATTAAGCGAGGTCTTTACATTGTGCATGATTTTAGAGGGTAACATTCACATTCTATTTTATGGAAAGCTCATTTCCTGCACTGTGCAACATGGCCCTAGGAAGAAGAGTTGGAGAATCTTGGTGAGAGTGGACGGAGGACACAGGTATTTTGGTGCTGTGGCTGAGTTGCTTGAGAAGGTGACATTAAAGGCTTGAAGATGGTGCTATTTAAATGAGGGCAGTAGGAGAAGCCTGTGCAAAGAGAAGAGAATGTTGAGCGAGTCTGAAGACCAGAAAGAAGGCCAGTATGATTGGACTAGGGTCAATGTAAGGACAGTAGTAGGAGATGAAGTCTAAAAAGTAATACAGAACCTTATGAAATGAGTGTGGTTTGCAGCCACTGGAGAGTTTTGAGAAGAGAAATCTGACTTAATTTTTAAGTTTTCTTTAGTTGCTCTGTAGAGAATGGACAGTGGAGTACAGGATGGGTAAGATGGAAGCCAACAGACCTATTAGGAGTGTAATGCAGTAATCTAAGTGAAAAATGGTGCTGGTTCAGACCTGGGTGGTAACAGTGGTGGATAGTGTTTAGATTCTGTATGTATTGGGAATAAAGAGCCAATTACCTTTATTTTCCAATAATATATGAAATAGAATGAAGAATAAAAATAACAAAAGTTTTCCGCACTGTTACCATAATGGAGTACATATATCTAGTATATTTGTATAGATTTATGTGTGTGCTAAATTTATAAATATTTTGAGGTTGTAATCCTATACCATCTGCTTAATGTATGCATTTTTCACTTCATATAACTTGAGTCTCATATATATATACATATTGTATTTTATATATGGTAATATATGTCATGACATAAGGATATTCTACGTCCTTAAATATTAGCTGGGAATGTGCTACTTAAAACAAAAGTTAAATAGTATTCTACAAATAGACTATATTACCCAAAACAAGAATTGAGAATTGGATAGCTTCTATCAGAGATTGAGTGGTGACTGGCTTCAGAAGTCTTTCAGAGAAGGGATCTGCTTGGGTTTGTTGTGCTTTCATCTTGCCACTTCAGAGCACCTTTGCTTGGGAGATTTGCCAATGAGTTTATACTCCTAGTTCGGTGAGGAAGCCAAGAGTTAGCTGGTCAGAGCTCTGTTCTTTGCTAGGCAAAGGTGCCCTTGTTCTAAGGTAGAAGTTACCTGATCCCTCTCCTACCACTGGCTGGGCTATCCTCACCTATCATAGGCCTGGACAGGCTGTTCATCCCCGAGACTCCTGTGAGATCTGATATGTACCTACCTCTATGGTCCCTATAGAGACAGTTGTTGTTATTAGGTTCTGCTGGAATCTCTTTTGTATTTATCTGTCTGTTGCTGTTGCTTTCCTTTCAATCTAGTATATTTCTACCACAACTAATAGAAATCAGTCCTACTTTCTGGTTCATATGTATGATTCCTCGTGTGTCATTTTCTGAACTCTTATACAGGCTTTTTCATAGTTTAATGTTGACAATGATATGTCTATGTGTTTATATCACCATTTTGCCTGAAAGTCTTTGAAACAATTCGTGTGTGTTTGTGTGTGTGTGCATGTGTGCATGTCTTAACTACATTATCAAATGGATATTCCAAAGCATACGGTAATTTACTTCTTAAGTTCCTGTTGAATAATCATATTATTTTATTTCATTGTGGCTTTGAGATATGTTTTTATGAGTATTTCTTGCATGCAAAATACATTTTAATCAGATTTGAAACACATTTTACTTATTAAATAGTATTACAAGTTATATGATATCTCACTACTCTAAGTTGGGACTTGTCTTTTATTTTGTATTAGGAAGACAACTACTTTTCAACATATACAGCTCATCTTGGAACAGGACTCGCCTAGATAAAGAAGGAAAATATTGAATGACTTGGAGTCACTTTGGGAATCAGTAGGTATCATAGAGAAAGATATCTACCCAAGATTAGGTCCCACTTAACTTCTGCTGTCATGCAGGTGAAGCAAGAGGAAATGACCATCTAAGTTACCTATTGCCAAAATATCCATCCAACCATCAATTCTTTGTAAGGATGCCTTTGACGTATTAGGCACTTGTTCTAGGCTCAAAGGAACCAACAACGAAAAAAATATCGACACTAGTTTCACAGAATTTACTATTTAGGAGAAAGACAATAAGCACATACATACCAAGTCAGGTGGTTGTAGGTGTCATAAACATGCCTAGATGGGGGTAATAAGATAAAGAATGAAATGAAGGTGCTATGCTATATAAGATGATCAAGAAAAACCTCTTTAATGAGGTGGCACATGTGCAGAGACCTGTAGGAAATGAGAAATTAAATCATGTGGCTATCTGAAGTAAACCCATTTCAAGCAGAGGGAAATAAAGTGCACAGGCTCCAAGGTCAAGGTATGCTGGCCTGTTGGAGGAATGGTAAAAAGATGTGTGTGATTGTAACATTGTAAGCAGAGGAGCATGGTAGGGGGTGAGATGAGGAGGTAGTAGGACCTCATTGGCTCTTGAATCCATCCCACCATAATTGCTTTGTTTCTGTAGATCTTGGAGATGTTTATATTTTCCAGAACTCCTTTTTGCAACAAAGATGTCCTCAGTGAGAGGCAGCACCTTAAACCCATCATTAAGGTAATGTTAATTTTCAGTTACCTTCTTGGAGATTCATGGATAACTAGCAAAAATTTGATTTAAAAAGAATAACTAGATGGTAAATTAAGGAGGGAAAGACACCGTTATTAGGGAAAAGAGTATGATAATGTAGATGAGAAGGTAACAATGTAAGTTTATTTGA
The DNA here is from genome assembly GCF_000325575.1 of Pteropus alecto. NCBI lineage: Eukaryota > Metazoa > Chordata > Mammalia > Chiroptera > Pteropodidae > Pteropus > Pteropus alecto. The sequence goes on from NW_006431210.1 coordinate 4,284,820, forward strand.
TATTGGAGACTATTGCCTACCTAAAATTATTTCCGTTTTAACCTTTCCTTTTTTTTTCCTGGCGGGTTCCAATTTTGGTCTACAGAATATGCTCCATTCTTCAGCCTGTGCAGCCATTTGCTCTGACAAAATGATCTTTCCTCAGGCTCAGAAGGGTGGTGTGTCTTGAGGAGTTTGAGCCAATCATGATAATTCATTTCCTTTATCAGTGAATGATTTAGGAAATTACATGTGACCAATTCTGTCCAATGAAACTTGAGAAGACTGCTGGGGCAAGAGCCTCCAGTAAAGGTTTCTTATATATTTAAAACAGGAGGAAAAGGTAGCTCTCTCCAAATGTTAGTGGCTGAATATAACATGGCTGAAAGTGCCACAGCTATCTTGTGACTGTGAGGGCAGATATCAACACACAGTTGACTGGCCCTAGCATCATCTGCTGATGGGTATTTGCCTCTTGCTGCAGAAAGGAGTTCCAGAATCCATACCAAAAGAGGAGAAACTGCAAGACTCATACAAAGATACTAATATATATATTATAGTCTCATTTGTAATAACAAACATAAAAAACAACCTATACATGGTATGCCAATGTAGAATCAGAAAATATTATCATTATGTATTATGTTCCCACTCAACGGCACTTTCAAAGAAAACGCTCACAATATATTTGGGAGAAAGAAGTACACAAAAATGTAAGTAAAGTTTTTATTTAGATTTCAAAAACATGGACAGAGAGACAGAGACAGAAAGAAATATTCATATACTCATAGGAAAAAAAGACAGAAGAAAATAGACTAAATATTAATAGCAATGAACTCTGGGTGATAGGATCAGAGGGGATCAGATGAGTGAATTTTTGTTTTTATACAATTTTGCATTTCAACATTTCACAATGAAAAATAGATCATTTATAGTCAGATAAAAAAATGATTATTTTTATCAAAATCAAAGAAGGATGATCCAAGTGCTTTGTGGACAGTCTCTGATACAGCTTTTAAAGTGTTTCTGTCCTTTCCACTACCTGAAAGACTCAGCCCCTCGGTCCACCTTTGCCTCAGCCTGGCTGCTATGTCAAGCTCTGGTCTCAGTTTGAATACTTTATGGAAGTTAGAGGTCTAAACACCAGTACCTTAAAGGACTGGGGGGAATTCCCCTGCAGTCCACTTGTTCACTATTGCATGTGGCCGCCAGGGTATCCCTGTAGCAAGTATTCCATTCAAAGGTGGCCTGGCTTTCTGTGGCAAACCACCCTTGATTTCACGAATTTGATTTAATGAACTGGTCTTCATGAAGCCCTCCTCTTAGACGGGGCACTACACATTGATGATCTATACTAAGCAAGGATGGCGATGACGTCCTATTGCATAAACATTTTTTTTTTACACCCCAAGGACCAAGGCAGCATGAGATTTAAGCATGCAGATGTCATCTCCAAGATCGCTGCATAGTATCCATTAGGATTCAAGTCAGCTTGAGTCATACAGAGGCTTGGGGCCTCTGAACTAATTTATAGTAACCTGCAGAGGCTAAAATGAGGCAGAATCTGGACTTTTCTACTAATTATGAGACCTTGGGAATGACTCCTGAGTCACTGGTAAGGTAGGGTATTTAGAGCTAAAATAATATTTCAGAATATACATCAAGACACAGTCTTAGTTTTTTTCCCCTATTTCATGACATAGTATGTAATCAGTCAGCCTGTATAGAATGGGGGCACTCCTGATGTATTGCTTATCTGTCCTGTGATAGAAAATGAATGGTGGACGAATAGGTATGCTATATGTTTATTTGCTTATTTGAATTTGGATCCTAAGTCAGAATTCAGATCCTGAGTCAAAGGCTTGGGTGTAGGCACTGTGTTTGGGGTGTGATTCCTAGAAGCAAGAGTGAGGGAGTGGGGAAATGGAAGGAGGAAAGTCCAATATGATGGCGTGTCATCAAGGTCACGGCTAAAACGTTTGTAGAAAAAATAAAAAAGCCAAAGTTGGTCAGTTGGGGTCAGTATCACTGGGACATCCTGAGAAGGTACAGAGGACGTTCAGAATTATCTGCTGGATGGGAGCATTTATCTACTAGCTCCTGTCCTCCTCTGGTTTGGTCTTGCCTTGGTGCAATTACTCTGCATGTCCAGCCTCCATCTACACAATGAATGGCCCAGCACTTCTGGAAGCCACCTCTGGCAGATGGTATTGGAGCATTTGCCTGAGGAGGGATGCTCTACGCAAGATGAGGCTGTGCTTGCATGGAACTTTTCCCTGGAACTGAGGTGGCCATGGGGATGTGGCACGGGCTACCAAAGTTCCTGGGATTTTATCCATATGTGTGTATCTAAGAAAAATATATCTTAAATTGTGGCCCTTAGAAATAGCATTTTGGGGGTTAGAACTTAAGGCCAATTAGGTTTGGCCTGTGTAGTTTGTATTTTAACTCATTTGTTGAGTACTTATTATGTTCTAAGTGTGCTGAGGAAATAGAAATGGATGGGATAACTTTTAAGATTTCAGTTTGGTACAGGAGATAAGCTCATTACAATCAAAAGTGTTACACACTCAAATGAAGTATACATAAGATGCCTAACGTGGTTTCACGGAGAAAGTGGCTTTTATTCCACACTGAGGAAGACTCTCCAGAGGGCAGTAGGAGTTGGGATACACACCTGCATGTATATGCGTGTATCAGATTCTTTCAGGAGAGAATGGTTGTCTGCTTTATGTGAATTATTTATCCTTATTGTCAAAATTCAAATCTAGAGGCATTGTGAGGTTTACGGAGTGTACAATGATCACACGATAGACTGGTTTTAGTGAAAGCATATTTATTTTCCTCCCAGTTCACATTTATGCTTTGGATACTTTTTATATTTTTTGGTTTCATAGTAGTTTCTTATGTTCATTGAAAAAAATAAAAAGCATCTATGAAGCTTATTCCTAGGTTAGAATTTGTGTTCGGCCAAAGAAAACCTTTGCACCTGCCACTGAAATGCATCCACTTCTGGGGCGGAATGCACCAGCTGTTCCCCAGCCTCCGACGGCACGCCAGGCAGTTCAGAACTGAGAACGAGGCATTATATCCCAGGCAGATAAAACTGGTGGGGAAATTTCAAGTCGACAGAATGCAATTACCCAAATTGAAATTAGGCCAGGGGCATATCAGGAGGCCCTGCCCATCTGTTGGGGAAAAGGATCACCAGATATTTAACAAGGGCAAGTGGTCAGGATCTTTATTCTAGGAGTCATTTCAAAGGCAGGCACTTAAAAAACACTAAAGGAAAACCATACCCGGTATAAAAATCATATCCTTTCCGTGGAAAAGAAATAACATTAAAGCCTTGGGAAGATCAGTGCTTTCTTGTTCTTGGAGGAAAGACATGTTTATGGATAGGGAGCTTAAATATTTCTACATCAGCTCCTCTTAGGAAGAACATGCTATAGTGGACAATTGGTTATCCTAGAACTGGCAAAAAGAGATTTCCCAATCCGAACGTATTGAATCCAATATATTTATCCCTGGTCATTATAGATAGATACTTTCATTACGAACTTGTGGGAAAATGCTGTGCGTTTTTTTCTAGGGGCCTTGACACAAGTGTTTCTTTACCAAGAAACTAAACTAATTTTTCAAGTTTACAGCAAAAATAAATAAGCTGAGTTTGGACAGCAGCCTTTAACAACTATGGTGTGATGATTACACATGAAATGCACAGGGCCATTTTAGCACAGTGGTCCCCTGCCTGTGTCCCGTCTCTGGTAACACGTGTGCCTCCTTCCCAGGAGCGAATAGAAGAAACCGTCTTAGTCTCTGGGCCAATATGAACCCACACATTGACATAAGTTCCCCACAGCCCTAGTGAGAGAGAGAGAGAGAGAGAGAGAGAGAGAAAGAAAGAGTAAGCATCTCATACTGGGCCATGCTTTGATGGGGGTCGATCTCACTGAGAATAGACTCTGCTCCTCTCAATAATTTGCACTCTTTTATGGATGGAAAACAGTGTATGCAGCCTAAGGGAGGAATAACAAGAGGCATCTCTAGGCCAGAGGTCTGCTTTTTTAACTGCTGCTATTCGGAGATGTGCTGACTTCTCTGGGTTCCCTCATGCCACCCCCCTGCCCCAAAGCAGGGTACCAGGGAGTCTTCTCTGTGCCCTCCCTCCAAGGAGCCATTTGAAGTCACACTGCCAACCCTGAAAAGCTCTTACTTCCCTTTCTGCTAGATGTAGAGTAGAAGGAAAGGACATGAACTGGTCAGGGGTCTTATTCAGTATTAAAAAAAAGTTATCTTTGTTGAGGTTGTTTACTTTTAACTCTCATTGCTTGCCAAGGCGGCATACTAGGGAACTTGACAAAATGGCCATGGCTGGAGGGGGTGACACAAGGTTAACTGTCATATTTAATGCAGCTGAAAAAAAAGAGCTACAGGCAGGCCACCTACACACTGAGTTACTTACAGCATCTCTCCTCCACACCCCCTTTCCCACACATATAATGTCACCATTTACCTGTCACCGTGGCAGTTAAGATAGGAGATCAGGAGTCCTAAAGTCCCAGGGGCTTCATGCTAGCTTCTCCACCTTGCAGTGCCAAACTGTCCCAGAAAGTCCCCTGAGATGAGCTCAGTCTGACCAATGATCCATCCTAACCAGAAATGAACACTATTCTTATCTCTGAAGAGGTGTATGAGCGTTTGATTATACTCGTTAAATTGTCACCTGGGCTATACCATTTTTTTTTTTTTATTAATCAGCCAGATTTTCTAACTTTTTCTTTCTTTCTTTCTTAATCATTTATAAGTAACAAAGTTTATCTCACAGAAGAAAACAGAAAATGTATTAGTTAATATTGATCCCAAGTCTGCTAATGTTAGAAAACTTGACATTATTATTTAGAGGTTTAGTGTTAATTACCTCTTAGTTTTACTAGTCCTACGTAGCAAGCTACCTTCTGCCCATTTTATGTAAAAGCTGATTTTCTGAAAAGATGAAAGTTGGCAGAGCAGGGAATAAAATAGTTGCTAAGTTTTATTTCCTACTAAATAATTCTCCTCAAAGTGAGTAAACTTTTAGTAGTTAAAATGCTAAAATTGAAGATTCTCCACTGCGAGAGCAAATCTCCAAGTGACAATTATTTGTCTATGTTCTTAGCATTTACGAGTCTCAGTAAACAGTCAGTACATTTATGTTCCCCCCATTACCTTCGGTGATAACCTTTCTTGAAGAAAAACGAATAATTATGTTTCTTGACTGCATAATGATCATAAACGTTCAGCCTACCAGAAGCCCCTGGGAAGGATGGATGGTGCATCTAGACTTCTAGAGATTAAACTGTTTTTGATGCCCTGGCAAAAGTGGCAGGCTGTGATTTAGTGCCGCTCATGGAGATGTCATCTCTGGAAGGCAAATTATAATTTGTGGGACTATTTTTGGAATTAGGACCTCCCAGCACATAGCTGCTGGGAAAGGCTGGAGTCGCATAAAGCCCCTGGCTGAAGAATGTCAACCTGTGTTCTGGAGCGAGCCTCGCCATCCACTCGAGGGTCAGCCACTGTAGACAGGAAGATGCAGTCTCATCAACAAGTGTGTCCTGGCATTGTGGAGTATCAGAGTCAGAAATGGACCTTAAATGACCTAATTACAACCTGCATTTTGCATGCAATATAATCGAGGCTCTGCCTGTAGAATTGATCTCTCCAGGGTCTGTTACTCATAGCCAAGAAGCCCCCCATGTCTTGGCTTCAGATTTGGTACTAATAAATATCTTCCCTGGAATCAGGAAGGTGGGACAGGTTAGAGGGTAAGGAATGAAAACAGAAAAGAGAGTGAGTTAAGAAAACAGGAAAAGTGATTTTTAAGGGCATTAAATTTTTCCTTTGTAGTTCACGCAGGTTTCATTATTCTTTGCATTACAGTTAGAAAACACATCAGTGCAACTTTTTCACCACTAGGAGGGTGCAAATGTAAATGAAAGGCAAGAAGACAATTGTATATTTTCTAGATCAGCACTTCAAACTATCTGTCACGAAAGACTAGCTTTTGTTCTTTAATGAAGCCTAGCTGATAACTATGAAATACACTAGAAATTACTAGAAAAGTGAAATTCAAAAAGCAGGCTTTCAAAATACAAGTCTGACTTTTATTATTTAGAGATAAGAGACACAAAAGTCTTCTGACAAATTATTATAAAGTTCCTAGACACTTAATCAAGACCCCGGTACTAGCTGGTCATGGCCACATGAGAGTCTGCTGACCAGCACTTGTCTGTGGACCACACTTTGAGTACCCCTGTCCTCCATCTCTTTTCCTCTTGTGCTGTGTACATTTGCCTAGTTCTCTAAATTGGACCTTTCCGATACCAGGGACGGGGATCAAGGCATCTGTCTTTCTTGACAGGCATTTTATTGTGATAAATAACAGTTTTAGAAAAAATTTAAATTTTTCCTCATGCTCAAACAAATAAAAAAAAATCAGAAACAAGTTTACAATTACAACAAAACAGAGCTCCTGGAACACTGTATGAATTCGTATTGGGACCGTGACTTTGGTTGACGTCTCTTAAGGAAGACTTAATTTGAGGATATTTTTGGTTTACTTGGTTTGAGTGTAAAGAGGATTGAAAATATTAATTATTGCTAGTTGTCATTAAATTTGAAGTCTACCAATTCTTGTGTCTTCTGAAAGGCCTGTAAACTGTCTCAGTGCATTAATTAGGAGTAGGTTTGCTAGAGTTAGGAAATAATACAGATCATCCAGCTAAATTTGAATCTCATACAACCAGTAAATACTTATAAGTATGGCACAAATATTACATGGGCCATACCATATGCAATATTTGGGACATACTTATTAGCAACTTATTCATCATTTGTCTGCAACTCAGATTTAACTAGATGTCTGTATTTTATCTCATAAGTATAATTAGTAGCAGCTTTCAGCCTGGACTTCTGCAAGTCTGAATTTTTCTAGAGAGAAGAATCAGCTCAGCCAATCACATACGGTCATATCGACCTGACTTGCTTAGCAATTGGCAGCTGGAAGCCGGATGGTCAATACAAAATTATAATATCCTTTTTAGAAAAATGTATTTTCCATGTGACAAAGCAGCTATTCATCTTTTCCTACTTTGAGACATTTAGTGTTTTCCGAAGCTCTGGTTTGCTTATGGCACAAGTCATGGCAGAAGGTATGCTGGTAAGAAGAGCCGTTAGAATTTGCCACCTATTTTAGGACAAAATTGGCTCAATGGACTGCAAATAGTTGAATTCTTTACATGGAAATATACAGGGAGACATAGTGATAGACCAAAAAAAAAAAAAAAAAGATGGGAAAAATAAAGGGAGACAAAGTGATAGACCAAAAAAAAAAAAAAAAGATCCCTATTCCTACAACATATTGTAAATAAGCTGACAGAGAGGCATCTATGTGTGTGTGTGTGTGTGTGTGTGTGTGTGTGTGTGTGTGTGTGTATTACATTTAATTTAATGGGAGACTTACAAGTACAAAAAGTACAAAGGCAGAATTAGGTGATGTTAAAAAAGTGAAAATCTTGGATACTTATGCAGGTTTATTTTAGTCCTTTCAAAGATATGTCATTGGTAGCTGTTATTCTTTTACTAAATGAGATTATTTGATTTTTGGTCTTAAATGAGAGTTTTGACATTTTTTGATGCAGAATTGATGATCCTAGACTTTAAAGAAAGACTTAAACTTTTCTTAAATTGATATCTAATCCAGATAATAAGGAAATGGCTACCTAAATTACACATGTGATTTATTGTGACCTCTGGTTATTTTAAAATTTTCCATCATCTAAGAGTAAAATCCATCCTTAGGAATGTACTAATTTAAAATTTATTTTAAAATAATGTTTATTTTAAATAATAAAATATATGCTCAATTTAAGACAAATTGGAAAAAAGAAGTAAAATTATCAAAACTCACGGCAGAGAACAAATTCCACTGTTGTTACTTTGATATAGTTCTATTTTCTTGGACAAGAAAATATGTTTGTATTTCATTGTTGAAGCATATGCAATGTTGTATTCTGATTTTTTCCACCAGCTATTCAACTTAAGTATTTCCCATATTGTTAAAATATTGTCTAAACATCATTTCAATGTTTGAATTATATTCTATATTGTGTTTATTTAACCAGATAGAACTAAATAGAGGTTCCTACAATTTCTTATTCTTATGCTTCTGATAATGATATGATTTAGATTTCTAGAACTAAAATTATTGGGTGACAAAAATGAAGATTTTTACGGACATACATTTTGTTAAGCTGTATTAAAAATCATTATAGACATTTATTAGGAAGGTATAAGAGTACCCATTTCACTGATCTTTATTGTTGCTATATTTCCTTTTATTTTATTAGCCTGTTGTATTAGTCAGGGTTCTCTAGAGAAACACAACCAGTAAGATGTGTGTGTGTGTGTGTGTGTGTGTGTACATATTTACTTTAAGGAATTGGCTCATATGATTGTGAGGCTAACAAATCCAAAAAAAGAAAAAAATGCAGGTTAACTGGCAGGCTGAGACTTGGAGAAGAGTTGATGTTGAGTCTTGAGTCCAAAGGCAGTCTGGAGATAGGATTTCTTCCTTCTTGAAGGATCTCAGCTTTTATTCTTAAAGCCTTCAACTGATTGGATGTGGCCCACCCACATTATGGAGAATAATCTACTTTATTCAAAGTCTACTGATTTAAAGGTCATTTACAGATTAAAAAAAATACCTCACAGCAACATCTAGACTAGTGTTCGACCAAATAAATGGACACCATTGCCTAGCTAAATTGACACATGCAATTCACCATCATGCCTGGTATCCAAATAGAGTTTATGCTATTTGATAGAAGGCCATGTTCTTTTTTTCCAGTTGTCTATCTCTTCAACATCATCTGTTTTTTTGAAGACACAGTGACTTATTTAAGACTTTAATGTATGTAGACCGTGAGTTTTCTGTTTTAAACACAAAGATGATCTCACCCAATTTGGAAATAAAGCATTTGCAATCTCCATCAAATGATGCTGAGCTGATGAGCAATTATTTATCAATCTAAATAAGCATTGACTAATAAACAAAAATTCAAAAAATGATGCTGAGCAGAAAGCCTAGGATTGGGCTCTATACAGACATGACTCAGAAATAGTCCTTTACCATGTGTTATAACTGGGTGAACTTGGATAGGTTAGTTAAACCCCCTTCCTCTCAATTTTCTCAACAGTAAAGACTGAAAAATCATACTGACTTTCCAGGTGCTTGTGAATTTTAACCGAGGAAACATAAACTTCTCATACAGTGTCTGGTATGTAGTAGGCCATCTATATTTTAGTTCATTTCCTAATTTACCTTCTTTCTCAACTAGTCAACCTCATACCCCAGTGCTTACACCCAATAGTCAGTGTGGATACTGTAGCAGTTATCCCCTGAGAAAGCAGATTTTACTTTTTCAGTATATGTCTCATTTCACCTTCTATTATTTCATAAAGTATCAGACATTAACCATTGATAGATAAATAAAATGACTTTAGGTGACCATTTTATTCATTTACCTAAGAAACATATATTATGTACATATTATATCCCAATAACTGTTCTAAGTGCTGGGGATATAACAGTGAACATAATAGATATATTCTTTGCTCTTGCAAAACTTAGATAGTGGTGGGGGGAGATAATCAAACAAGGAAACTACAAGTGATGTCGTATTAGTCAGGGTAGGTTAGATGATGCTGGGGTAGGTCACCAAATCTCAATAGCATAATTCAATAAAAGTTTACTTTTCACTTGTGACAAGTCAGTGGCTGGTCCAGGTGACTATTCAAGGCAGTTGTTCTCAACCTTCCAAGATGCTTCCTCCACAGCACATCCTTCCATCAGAGAAGAGTGGGTTATAGAATTAAACAGCAACAATTTAAAGCTTTTACTCTTGTCAATTCTGCTTCATATTTTATTGGCTATAGTAAGTCACATGGTCATGCCTACTTTCAATGAAGTGGAGAAGTGTAGGTCTTGGTAATCCTAGTGGTAAAGGAAAGCCAGACGTGCCTACTAAAGTATTAGTGTCTTGAAAAATGTATATAGAGTGAGAGGATAGTGTGTATTTTTTAAAAATATAATAGGAACCAAATAAACATGAGCTTCCATGTATATTATTGCTTAGAATTATAAGTAAGTATCCATTTCAAAAAAATGAGAACTTAAAGAAAATTATTTCATAATTTTGCTAAAAATTGATACTCAGATCCAAGACAACATTATGGTCATTTATGAATGGTTGATGTTTGATAGATACTGAGTTGGTAAGTCTACTTGAAGCAATGTTAGGAATATTTATGTTGGTATCCTCGATTATTTGGGCACATAGTAGGTACTCAATAAAACTTTGTTAATTTCATTGCTTTAAATTATTTTTGCTTCTATACTAGATAAATGCTTTTGAACTACAGTCCTTTATAATTTTATCCTGAGGCTTGAAATTTTCTTCCAAGGCCAATTTTGATTGTTCTTATCTATATTAATATTTTTACATTCTATTATAATTTAAATTTGCTTGAATCATTAGTAATCTCTTTCTTCTAATTTGTCTCAGGTATTTTCTTAAACTGTTGGTCAGTATTCAGTAGGAGAAAGACAATTATAACATTATTTTAATATTGGAATTTGCAGTCAACCATCTTGTCTTTTTTTTTTTTTTAAACAACTTTTATGTTTAATGCTCCTTTGGCAATTGCTGTGTTTGAAAGGGATTTCACTAATTTGAATAAAGAAGGCAGAAAATGCCAACTTAAAAAAATATTCAAGGTCATGAATACCTTTCTTGAAGTTAGAATAGTATACTTTCTTTTAAAAAGATAGTATAATTATATATTTTTTCTTATGTCTCTACTGTTCTTTTCCTTTGCTTTTGGCTAAGACTTTGTAATTGAAAACAATAACTCACTCAAAGAGAGGGCCCAGTTTTTCTTTGAGTGGACAGGTCAAGGGTGAATGAGTAGAGAGTTTCCATTGCTTTCCAATTGACTCTCATTTTAGCACCATCGCTTCTCCCGCTCTGGATGGTGCGTCTGAGGCATTGCCTCAATCCTATTAGCCAAGAACTTGTCTTTAATGAGTGCTTGGCAAAACACATGATTCTATGAGTCCATTCCCTTTGATGCAGTTTGCTGCTCTTGAATTTGCACAAAGTGTTTTAGTTAGTTGGCAAATGAGACACAGCTGCCTTCTGATTTAGAGAGTGACTTAAACTAGTTACCTCCTACCTTAACTTGATCACTTAAACGGAAAGCACTACGACTCCAACAGAGCAGACATGAAATAAAAACTATTTTTAACATGAGTATCTTCCCTCCAAAATTGCATGAATTCTGGTATTTGAGGGAACAAAATTAAAAATAAATAAAACATGGATTTTACTATTGTCATAAGTGGTAAATCACCTTTGCATTATTTAAGAAAAGCTTTAAATGTTCAATGAATGGTCATAGGCTGATAACAATTGATGCATAGAACATAATAATTTAATAAAATAGAATAGCATTTTGGAAAGTGGCAATTTGTGTAGAAATTGCTGAAAACATCAACACGTGCTGGGAACTTTACATATTAGCAGACTATAGCTCTGATTGAGGAGTTATTTATTTTGCCTTTCATTTGTAAATGAGAGTATTCCTTCCCTTTCAAGGAATATCTAGACCACTTATTAATAAAAGAATGTGAATGTCTTTTGTCTACAGTGGCAAAATTAGCAGAAGCATTCTAGGATCCTGATCATATAGGTCTTAGAAATTGAAGGAACCTCAATAGGTCATTTAGGAGGACAGCTTTCTCTAGTCAAAGGTGACAAGATCTAGAATCAGAATATTTGGTTGGAGTCCTGGCTGTAGACCATCAACTGTCACTATTGTAGCTGTCCATAACAAGTTCTCTCCAAGACAGTTATGGTCTGGCCCCAGAGTACTTCCCCAGCATCATTTTTATAGACTCTACTTCTCACTTGCTCAGTTCCAGCCCCTGCATCATTTCTCACACATTCCAAAGACATATCATGGCTGCCAAGCTTTCTATACTTGTTTCCTCGGCTGGGGATGCTCTTTTCCCAGATGCAGGCTGATTCTTTTTGAGCAGATCCAATAAGTTGCATGGTGTTACAAATGTTTCACCTGGTGAATTCTCATAGTAACTGTATGAAGCGAGTAGTGACATTGGATGGATGAGGAAATTGAGGCAGAGTGATGCAGGAGAGAAAGGACTGGCACCAACATAGTCCAGGTGGGCGCCAAGTCTTTCTCACAGTATTCCACACCCAGGATACAATCTACTCCCTTCCTTCCGCTCCTCCTTGGAGAACATTTCCTGACTGTCCAATTGGAGGTGGAATCTCTGTGACTGTTTTTCTTTATTCAGCTTTATTTATCTTGCTTATTACTTTGTTCATCTCTCTCTCTAGAATATACACTCTATAAGGAAAAGACCATGTTATGGTCTGTGTATCACAGTATCTCCTGCACCCAGAAATATGCTAAAATATACTAGAAGAGGGATATGAGTTAGGTTAGCATTATCATGTTTAAGATGTCTTATTCATCATTTACAGAGCGTCCATTTGTTCCGGATGCCACACCAGTTTTTGAAATGTGAAGGTGGACGAGAGAGGTGGGAACTCCTGCTTTCCTGTTTTTCTTGATGCTTTTAGAGCATCATAGAAGAAACCTGGCATGAACAGGCAGTTACATAGGATAAGTATAATATCAGGGCAAATATAAGGTGCAGTGGGGAAGCAAGGGTACAGGAAAAGCTACTCTGTGGGAGTGATATCCAGGCTGGGACCTAAAAATGGGCTGAAGAGTAAGGGACATAGAGGTGGGTTTGGGGGAACACTATGGGCAGAGGGAAGGACAGAAAGCCCTAAGAGAGCACTTTCTAATCCTAAAAGCACTTCAGTGAGACTCAGGCGTAGAATGTAAGGAGAAAGAATGTGGGTTTCCAAGTGCCTTGAAAGTTGTTCCAAGAGTCAGGACTTCATTGTCTGAGCAATGAGATGTCACTGAAGTATTTTTAAATCATTGAGAATTTTATTTAGTATCTGACTCAGTTGACCACCTTCAGCCAGGTAAGTTGGCACTGTTTCCATTTTCTAGATGGTTCAAGTGAGGCCCAGAATAACACTTTTAAACATCAGCGTAGTTGATTTCATTTTCTCAATTATAGCGCAGTCAGGGCTCCTCACACCTATTCTCCTACCGTCTCTCTTTCCTTCTGATTGTTGTTCTTGTCAAAAGCCAAACGTAAAATGATTCACTCACCATTCTTATCTTTACACATGCACTCACACAGCTTTCAGAAACCAGACCCCTGAGCGGAAGCCAACTGCCTCAGGGGTGGTGGGGCTCGTAAGTGGATGGACACCATGTTGTGCATTGGACACGAATTCTCTGTTTTTCTTGACTAGGAAGCTGGATTTGTACCAGGAACCTTCCATCTGAACAAGAGATTCTGGGCCGAGGAGACAGAGCCGACTTGACAAAGTAGAAAGAAGCTCAGTATTGGCCTGCCCGCGCTTTGGGCATGCGTGAGCACTCACAGCAAAACACAGCTGGCACATCTAATTTTAGTCTCGCCCGCCTTAAAAAGGGACCCTTTAAGGAAATATATTTTCTTGGAAACAATTTGTATTATAATGTAGCAGCTGATAGACATGTCAGAATATTACTTATTCTTGGTAAGGAAAAACTCTGCCAAGTAATTATGATTTTTGTTCCTTTTGTGTGTGTGATGATATCAGTAAAGCGATTATAGCATCCATGAATCAAAATAATCATAAAGAGATAGACAATGAGAGAACCAGTGATTTTATTTATAAAGAAGTTCATAAACTCTAGGGAACATCTTTTTTGATTTTTACAAAATGGATGTAATGATAAGAATAATTATTTCTGCAGCGACCAGTCGGTCATTGTGATCTGCGATGCACGGCTGGTTAATAGTAGTCCTGGTGTAGACTAAAATTTCTTCAATAGTTAGCGTCCTCCATGTCCTCCAAGAGGTAAAAGGTTAGTTTCTAAACCAGATCTTGGATTCATCTGGCTTTAGTGTGTTAACAGGTTTGGGAAGCGTCTGGGACACACTTTTTGTATTTCTCCAACAAGGTTAGTCCCTCTGCCTTTATTTTATTTTTTCCCTTTTACTTCCTGCCTCTCTTCATCCTCTCTTCCCTCCCATGGTCTTCAGTGTTTCGTTTAGCCATGTGGCTTACCTTTAAACTTGGCACGAAAAGAAAAGAAAGCAGCTCTTCTGTGGAGTAGATGGAAGGGAGGATAAGAAATAATCCACCTCCCGCATCTGAGTTCCCTGGGTTCAGTTCCAGCGGCAGCAGCTTTGCTGTAAAAATCGCTTTGCTATTCGAGATAGCCAGCAGAGGGAATCGGAACTTTGCTTGCAGCAGGGGTTGAAGCAGCCTTTTTTTTTTTTTTTCTTGGAGGAAATACTGCAGCCTTCTGGACTGCGTACGCTGCTCCCTGGAGAGGCTCTCTCGGTTCCACCCACCGGCTGGAAGGAGGGGAAGTGAATGAAAGGACAGGACAAACCCTGAACACCATGTCACTCTGGGAGGGAGACAGCAGCAACTAAGCTGTGCAAGGTTTTTTTTTTTTCCTTTTTCTTTTTCTTTTCCCCTTTCTTTTTCTTTCACTTTTTTTTTGTTTTCCTTTTCCTTTTTCTTATTCCTTTCTCTTTCTTTCTTTTTATTTTCCTTTTCTTTAAGGTAAGGAAAGAGACAAACAGGAGACAGGAAGCTGATCTGCAAGGATTCGGAGTTATGCTAAAAGGACTTTGATTTTTTTTTTTTTTTCCACTTTACAAACGCTGGCAGTTGACATCACTACAGACAGCCTGGTAGAGAACAAACTGCCTCATCCCAAGTGGACCCCCGGCAGCAGGGGGAAGGCAGATCTGGGGAAGCTGTGTGTGGGTTTTTCCTACCGATCCCCCTCTCCTTTTTTCCGTGTGTTTCTTTTTTTTTTTTTTATTTTCTTGCTGTGTTGGAACTAGCGAGTGGTGGAAGACGGGGAATCTCAAAGGAAGCCTCATCAGTCATCGGGACTGTCAGGAATAGTGGTTTAAGAGGAAGCTCGGCCTGGGGCACTATACCCTGTCATCCAGTTCCCTGCCTCGGAGATAAAGATTCCAGCTACATGGGCAAACGCCTGGATCAGCCACAAATGTACCCCCAGTACACTTACTACTATCCTCATTATCTCCAAACCAAGGTATGGCTCGACCCACAGTCTGGCAATCAGCGTAGTATCCTTTTGCACTTGGGATGGGAAACGGACAGGCATGTGAATTAATATTTAAACCCTATCACCTCTTCCTGCTTCTTTGAAATTAGTAACATACCAATAGAGTTAATGAGGCGGAGGAGAATAGAGGAAGAAAGCAAGCCCGAATTGTGGCTTTCTCTTCACGGAAAGATAATAGTTTCACTCCGGTTCCTTTGTTGTTATTTGGCAGCATAAATGTTCCTGAAATCTGTAAAGTCCTTTGCAGATGGGCAGGGTTGTTAGAAAGGAGACCCTAACGGTGATTATGAGGCACAAGAATCCAATTTCAGGGGCTTTTCAGGGGCTGTTCTTTCTTTGTGGCTCAAAGAGGGTTTTTCCCACTGGATAGGACACACCAGGGTGGGGGCAACTCAAACTTTTAATCGCAGACTAGAGAATGAAAGAAAGGTGTGGAAGGTAGACAGCTAACTAAAGTCTCTTGGAGTTTGTTTGGGTGCATTTTTTTTTTATTTGCCTTACATATTTTATGTTATAATGAGGATGATCAGGATGCTAGAGACTGAATTTTGGATCTTTACAATAGGTGTCTTTTACTTTTTTATAAGCTCCGTTTTTCTGCGTTGGCTGCCGTCAGGAGGCCTGGGTCTTGAAATAGGATGAAATCTAACTGATGGTAATTGGACATGAATCAGTTAAATAGTTTAGGCTTTATGTGTGTGCTCAAATGAGCATTAGGGGGCCAGTGGCAAGCCCACAGTAACTAAGCAGTGGGCAGTGCCAACCATGAACTTTATCCTGCAGTTCAGACATGAAAGACTCAGGTGTGAAATCACTGCTCCAATTTGTCAAATAAATTGGACATGATTTGGGGTGAAAAAAATGTTGGTAGAGTTCCTACCTTGAATGCATGGATTATATTTCTTTACAGATGATATTATTTTGTATTATGTTAGCCAGACCTCGCAGTCTTCTTAATAAATAAATATGCTGAGAGTGAACAAGGCGTGCCTGAGTGATCTGTGCTGTCACCAGGACTCATTGATGTGATTAGGGTTTGGTAATTCATGCTGTAGTTATCTCTCATTTATTTTGTCTCATCAAACAATGCATATTTGTGAACCAGACCAGGCAGCAGACTTTCTATATCATATTAAAGATTGTTGGGGTTTTTTTTCCTGCCTTTTTCCATTGCTCTCTGATTCGCCCTGCCCCTCCAAGGTCGACTCACATTGCTTTTTGCCTTTGTGAGCATTTAGTTTGTGCTGCTGCTGCTTAAATAGACCAGCCCTTCTGCTCCAGTGCCTTGAGCTTTAACTCTTTGGAGATTGGGTAAAGAACGCTGCCTGCCTTCCTCAAGGAAATGGCAAAGCAAGGACAAGTTAAAAAGGGGAAATTTATAGTCATTTCTCATCCCCCAAAGAAACAAAAACAACAAACTAAAAGGTTGCATGAAACATATCGAACATTCCATCCCTTTGACTCATTTGGCTAAATTTTTCCAAATGTTTCAAAATTCACACTTTCTTTTTAGTCATTGTTTTCTACTATGAAGTCTATTCAGAAAAGAAACTTTAGATCACAATGAATGGAATAATTGCTTTTCTGCTTGAGATTTTTTTTAAACCTATTAATAGCAGGAAATAATGTCATGCGCATTATATTAAAGACACAGGATGCTGGATGAGCTATACTGGTGGAAAGTGCGTGCGTGCGTGTGTGTGTGTGTGTGTGTGTGTGTGTGTGTGTGAGAGAGAGAGAGAGAGAGAGAGACTGGGGTAAAGAGGGAAAGTGTAGTGGTGAGGGAAGAGAGCAGAGGCTAAAAAATATAGAGAGAGTTTTGAAAAAAAAGCTGTTTCGGGGTCCTCTGTAGTTTAGTGTTGTGTAGACAGGCGGCATCTGGATCTTGTTACTTTCAAGCTAGTCAAAGCCATCAACTTCTGGAACATTTTTTAAGAAGTTAGATCCATTAGGCGACCTAAGCTGATATTGGGGTAATCAGATCAGGGTGGTAGGGAATATAAGATCAGCTACTTTGGCTATCAGGGGAGTTCATATTAATTATTATGTTGTAAAATTTCTACAGTGCTGTGACGTTGTCGAATATTGTTATGGCGGCTCTGAAATGACAGACATTAATAACATTCCTGGAAG
This sequence comes from Pteropus alecto, assembly GCF_000325575.1. Taxonomy (NCBI): domain Eukaryota; kingdom Metazoa; phylum Chordata; class Mammalia; order Chiroptera; family Pteropodidae; genus Pteropus; species Pteropus alecto. The sequence continues at coordinate 4,302,247 of NW_006431210.1, forward strand.
CTGAAGATCTGAAAATAAGCCCTGTTTTGAAACTTGGGCACACAAGGAATGGGAAAAAGGGTCAATGTGCAATCAATCATATTTTAAAAGGTGGAGACCTTCTGACGGTATTAATACTATATAAAAAAAGTACTACCATGTCCCAGTAAAGTATGAAAACCACTGGGTTATTTCAGTATCAGTTTTTGCCTTCTTTTCACTTATATCTCAAAATAAAACATAATAATTTTGAAGGAAATGCCTGCTGTTTATATCTATTAGTAAGTCTAGGTGGAATTCATGAAATCCACTGTGTTCTAGCCTTGACTTGTAGTTATAATCTTATTTTTAAATTGTAGCTATTTAAAATGATGCTGATATATAAAGAATATTTATGGTTGATAAAAATAGAATTCTATGGTTGACAACAAAAATCATACTCCAGTGATATCATACCTTAAATTGTTCTCTAAAATCAGGTGTTTTCTACTAATCCACAAAAGTTATTTGCTGACATTAGTTTTGGGTGGGAGATCTTCATGGGACTTTAAAGAACTGAAATGTTTATTATTGTATTTATTCAGAAAATGCAAACCTGC
>NW_006431210.1:4302863-4328911 GCF_000325575.1 Pteropus alecto
CTACTTAAATATGTGTATTAGATACAGCTGCTATTTTCTTATAATAAAACAATGAAAATGGGGTTTTTAAGTAAATGCAAATATTTTCATTTCTTCAAATGCAATTAATATTTCAGAAAAACTTGTAACACTTTCCTGCCTTCTCTGCTCCTCTTATTTTCCATTACATTGAATCTAATACCTTAAATTTGTTGCTTAAAAATTAAAAAAAAATTAGAAATAAGATATTTGTGCTTTTCTCCCTTTGAATAATTTTTCAAATCCTTAAAATATTTTATTAGAAGAGTTTATGTTATGTGTAAGTTAAATAAAATGAAAATACAGTGGCTGATTTGTAGCTATACCTTGTAGCAATATTGTTATAATATGCTTACTCTCCCAGACTTCTTATTAAAAGTTGTCAGTTGTTAATTTTCTTTTGACCATTTTTTTTCCTACCAAGAGAAGCAATTTCACATAGGAATATTGCTTTTGGTTAAGGAGTAATGAAGAAATCTTGGTGACATGCATAGTATTTAAATAAGAAACATACTGGATTTAAAAAAAGTTTCATCAAAAACAAATTTGCTATTAGAAGGCCACCCAGAATAAAGAGCAGATTTTAGAGAAAGGTGACCCCCCAAAAAATAAGTTCATTAGCATAATGATAATATACATAATTATATTTGATTGAGTTGTAACTTTATATTTCTCAAGAATTTTGTCACAGCCTATTCAAAGCAACAAACCTGTTGCTATTGCATTTTGAGTTCCCAGGGTAAATTTCAGTCTGAATTTGAAGTACTTGGAGGGGGAGGTGGTTCTTAGAAAAACAAATTAGTTAAACTAGAAAAGCTAAACAAGGGTAGAACGTGGTCACGGCCTGGTGAATTGATATTTTGCAGATGAGAACTAGATATTTCTCTCATATGTGATATTTGGAAAACTTTAATCATCTTCATAAAACTTTACAATTTGCCCAAGCACCCACAGCAAGCTTGTCATTCTTTCTTCACACCTTTACCAGTTCACTATTTCTATCAATCCAGGGCACAGTTTCTAATCGCATCGCCCTTACATCAGTCTACTGCATCCCATCTGCTTCCCCAAAATATCTTGAAGCAAAGAGTCCAGACTGTGGGACTGTGACGGGGTTTCTCTGGCTGGTGGTACTCTGATTGTGTTCAGAGCCTGGTGTGAAGTCGGGGTCAGGTGTAAGGAGTAATTCATCAACTGCACACTGATTTCAGGCTGAATTTCCAACCATCTGCAGCCTGGACTGTCGCCCATCACTAAAAATGTAGCTGGAGCCCAATTGATTGTGCCATAGAAAGAGCAAACACTTGAAAACAGAGGGCTGAGGAGTAGGCAAAAGAATAGAGAGGCTCCTATGGGGCAAAGGCTGTTAAAGATGTGAATGTACAGATCCTTCAAAAACAAAACAACCCCTTAACACACTTCTTGCACATGAAAATGTAGAAAATTTTGCAGAGGGAGGGAATGAGTTTAGAATTTCCTTAGTACTTCCTGCCCAGATTTGCATTGATAGCCAGAGTTGGTAAATTGCCAGTTTTAAAAAAACCTTGAAAACTCCCAAGTTCTGTTTTCCTTTGAAAGGCTGAAACATACAAAACTGGTTTTCTAAAAATCTTTCAGCAATTGAAACTTTAGGTACAGCTCCAACTATTTCTTTCACTTCAGAAGGGTAACGTGATAGCGTGAAACTATGATAAACCTTGTTTGTCTCGATTTTAATTGGTTTTAAATAAGAGAAAAATAGAAACAAGGGGACACCCGTCCTTTTCAGATTGTCTTCCTTTCTTTACTCCCCCAAATCATTATTGTCTTTGGGATCGTCTTTTCTTTGCTATAATGTAGTCATTGTTATCGCAACACTAAGTTTAGTGCTTACTTAAAAGGAGCAGAAATGTAAAAGTTCATGTTTTTTTCTCCAGAATAATTCCAAACTTAAGGGAAATACCATGTACATATCTTTTAATAGCATCTTTCTAACATATTTTTCTTTTACTTCCTCTCAATTTGGAAAAAATAATAATAGAATGAAAACCAAAAATTATTTCTATTAAGTAATAAAATCTATTTGAAGATTGGAGGTTGGGATGATTTGCAAGGAAGGAGGCAATAGAAGAGAAGAGACGATGTTAAGTTCATTCCAGGTCTTTCTGGCTCCAGGAATTCTGGAAAGCTTCATTTTTTTTGCGCTAATATGACTTTACACAATTCTTTTTGACATTATCAGTCTTTTTGGCAGAGAGAGAGCTCAGTCATAATTATGCTCATGCCAAATTCTGAAAAACCAGTCTTTTTCTTTAAAAGAAAATCTTTTTAGTGTTGGACTTCTTATTCAGATTAAATGGTTGATGTTTATCCAAAATCGGCTCCGAGTACTACATTAAAATTGTGTTTTGTAACAGTCTCATAAGCCACAGCTGTATGTGATTAAATAGTGTAATATCAAAAGCATGTGAGAATAGACATTTTTATGCTATAGCTGTTGCACAGCAAGAGGGCAGATGGAGCTGAAGAGAGACCAAGAGCAAAAATGTCTTCATGTGTTGTAATAAGTGTATTGAGATATATGTTACTATTTTCTGCAGTAGTCGGGAAAATGCTGAACTATTTTGGATGCGATTTTAAAAAGTGCTTTCTGAAAATGGAAACAAATATAATGCCAATGTTTTTTTTTTTTTTATCTTAAATATGTAGTGCCATTTAATTAGAAAACACACAGTTACTGAGTGGGTCTGTAACCAATACAAATGGAGAGATCAAAAGTACTCCCATGTAGCGCACATTCAAAGAGCAAAAGTGAATGTCTTGTTTCTGTTTTAAAATTATGTGTGTATGTTTTTCTTCTCTGCTGGTTGCTACTTTTGGTGGAACTATTGTAAAAACCTTCAGCTACTTTTCCCTAATCAAAAGAGTGACAGATAATAAGGATCAGCAACTTAGGGCAAAATGGGAGTCAGTATGATTCTTTTTTAAGATATTTGAAAATACGATTATCAGTTTGTATGAATACTGCTCTCTTTTTTTGCCAGTGTTAAAAATTACAAGGAAACACAACTTTTGCATCTCTTTCTTTAACAAGGATGCTATAGGAAAGAGGTTTCTATTTCTTATGGATGTTTTAACTACAATCTTTTAAAAGAATATTTACTCATGAAACCTCTAGTTTTCTAGAGATTATAAATCTATACGATTACTAATATTCCTAAAATTTATTAGTAAATCATTCTTTTCAGGGCCTTGAGAAAACCTAAGAGTTGGCTATTGGTTTTCAGATTTCAAACACTAAAAAGCAATCTTAAAAAGGAAAAAAATGAGTGGACAGAGATAAATTAGATTGTCTGTGTTTTTATTTTTCCTTTTCAAGTTGTTGGCAGAGAATTTGTTCATATTAAATTTTTTTTAATGTAGATTTATTACTCAGGAAATATATACCATGTGGAATCAGATATCTGGATAAAGTGTTGTAATTTAGAACATCAACCTCAAATAGAGATCAAATTTTGAGAGTATGGATAATAAAGATAAGACGTGGATTCTGTTTTTCTTTGGAGAAATTCTCTGATTTCTGTGTCAATGAATTGGTTTCTACGTCAGTTTCTCTAAGAGCTCTTCCAGGTTTAACATTACCTTTGTGACTCTTGCTTTGACGTAGATGAGCTTGCTTTGATATATTAGTGCTATTGGGAGATGACCTCGGTTTTGTGCCACTGATGGGTTTTTGTTTGGGTCCCCAATGCTTTCTACAGAGCAGATCAGATGCCGCTTTGTCGACTCTAGTAATTTGACAAATTTATCAGTCTGTATCCTTTGACACAACTAAATCCAGTGTACGAAGGGAAACATATCTATCACTTGGGAATGGGTGGAGAGCAGTTCCCAGGGATGGGACAAAATGACAGGCATCATTTAATCATTATCATTGCTGGCTTTGTTGTTGTGGTTAGTTTTTTCCTTCAAGTGGGTAAAATTAGGGCTTATCCAAAAACTTAATAGTGACAGCGCTATGCTTGCTTTTTCTCATTTAACTTTCTCTCTACAGGTGGTATAAGAGCTGAATGTTTTGCATATGTTGCCTAATGAAAGAAATAGGATTGCCTCTTTAAGATCCTGACAACCCTAGTTTCATGAATGAATCCAAGAGCTAGTATAAATATGGAAATAACAATTGATGGATGAAACACTATTTTGACTGTAGTTTGCAAAACTGCAAATTCCTGAATTTCTGAGTAGTAGCTTTCAAAGCATGGAAAAGAAATGCTATAGTAATTATACTATATGTATAGTATTGTAGGAGGAAAATAGTAACTTTTCCAGAACATATAAACAAGAGCATCATTTTTTTCTTCTTTTTCTTGCTAGGTACCTTTCTGGTTCCCCCTAAAGACCCTGTTAGCTGAATTGATGAAAGTAAATGGAACCTTGAATTTCACTTATATGAATGATAAATACAAAAAAATAGATTAGACTACATATACAGTCAAGGCGACCATGATAAAGTTTTTTCCTGTTGTGTGAAAAGTGAGGAATAATAGAAGAAAAATAAATCTTATATTCTAGATATTGATAGTAATTTGAGGAACCAATTTTTAATTTGTTTTAGAATTAGCTTTCCTATCATTATATTGTACCATTAAGAAATTGCTATACATTGCACTCAGTATGCTAGAAGCATATGATCTTTTGGTTATCTCATTCTTAGCTGATAGTTTTCAAAATGAATACGGATCATGCATAGAATTTAATGAGGACTTTTTGAGAAGTCTTCCTATTTTTATCTAGTCTACTGCTGTCTATTTATCTTGGTTAAATTGCTGATTGATGACAATTTAATGAAAAGGAAAATGGAAAACAGAATGCTAACTATCTGGTTTTCTGGAACTGGTTAAGATACCTTAAAAGCTTTTCTTCTGTATGCAAGTCATATTTGAAGCTTTTATCAATGTCTATAAAATCTCATGTTGCCATGTTCCTCCTTTTAAAACTTATCATTCACACAAATTGGATGGTAGCATCTGGATGTAACTTAAAGCTAAGGTAACCTAAAAATACAAGCAAATTTACTTTTAAACTCCCAAATACTTTTAAGTAGATGAAGTATTTGAAGAAGTGTGTACAAAGTTTGGAATAAATTTTCAGAAACTGTTTTCCTGCATACTACACACACACACATACACACACATATGCAACATATGACGGTATGTTTAATTTCTTCCTGAGAGATGAGAAAAACACTTTTTTTTTGACTTGATGCTAGTCCCTTGAAAGTTGTGACAGCTCCTAGATGAACCTTGATCTTGGCTTTCATCCCCTAGGTCTCTTGTCTATCACCCTGCACACAAATTCAGACTGCGCTTTTAGATGCAAGGATGTTGTATTTTAATCTAATAGTAGACAGGGAATTCTGAAAAGAATAAAATTCTGATGTCTTTTTCTCAATTTATTCCAAAAAGTTAACCACTGCCTTTAAACTTTATTATTTAACTGTTAGGACAACTTGACGTCATGTTAGTGATGGAAGGAATAAGTCAATGAACATGGAAGATTTTTTCCTCTACATTTAGTGACTTTAACAATGGGAGAAATGAAGGGTCATTTTAAAGCCTCTGTGTTTTCTGGAAACTCTTAGACGCCCCCATTCCACATCCTAACAAATCTATCAAAATGCACTCACTTTCCACACTTCAAATTATAATTTTTTGCAATAAAATGTTGAAAGAGTTTTCATAAATTTTTGTCGAAACTCTCTGAGTACAAGTAAATTCATTTACATGCTCCTGTGAATTTTAAGCCATCATCTTGCATATATGGGTGTTCTTGCAAAGTGAAAAAAAATTTAATCTACAGATCATCCTGAGATACAAAAAGAGGTTATCGGAGGACTAGGTAGAACAATGAAGAAAGTTGACAATGCATTATGTTTTGTATATATGCAAATAAATGTTTATTAATTTAGATTTCAGATTTTTAGTTTGGAGGCAACATATTTTTCTCTTCTCGTCAGTGTTTTTGTGTGTCTCCAAAAGTGGTCAGAGGGCCTAAAAAGCTGGCCATCTCTCTACCTATTGTGGCCTTTTGGCATTCAAGATATGTCTGTATTTTAGTAATCCCATATTTCCGGAGCGAGGCACGTGGTAGAACAGCGGAGCGTATCGGAAAATGTCATTAACATTCTTTGGCTAAACTATGTCAAAAGCAGACACATTGGATTGACCTTTGGCAAAGAGAGCAATCAAGAGTTCCAGATCTGGGTGCCAGGTTCACAGAATTTTTTCATTGTGCAATTGGTGGAATTGTTTACCAATTGCAAAGAAAAAGCGGTTGAATGTAACAGGTGTTTCCCTGAGCTCCCAGCTTAGGGGCAGAAGCAAGAGGCAAATAAGTGGCACAATATTTATTTTATGGCGTAATCTTTCTAAATTCTTCTGTCTCCACATAGGATCATGGGTTCGTTACATGCATTATAACTGCCAGCTCCTTCTGTTCCTGACTGTCCATGGTTAGTCGTCTGGGATAATTTCTCTTGATATCCAGAGATCTCTCAGCCCTATACAATCTTTGTGACTATTAAAGAACACATGTATCTTTGTGTATGCACACTCCAACCAGACCTCCCTTTACTTTCACATGTGGTTGGGCATCCTGAAAATACTGCTTTTCCAACCCTAAGCCAAGCATGATGTCTTCCTTCATTTTCGTTTTTATGCCAGTAATAGAAGAAAATCAGAATGCCAGGCCCAGAACATGGCCATTTCCTCTCATTTCTTCAAGGAGTTTCCTTGACTCTCTAGCTCCATTAATATGCCCACACATGAGAATTCACTCCCTCCCCCCATCTTAAGGAGGGAGAATTCTCATCATCACCCATTATTTTGATTCTCCATCTAATTACTAAATTTTTCTTCCCAGATTTCACTGAATTTCATCAGATTTCACTGAATTTCATCAGCAGATTCAGTGAATCAGTTTTGACTTACCTCTCTGATACATAAAATGCATACACATACACCTACCCCCTCCCACACACACACTTCTGAAAATTTTAAGGAATATTTCAATGGTTTCGTTTTTCTCTGTGGCTAAATGACCACAGAGAAATTTAGAGGGGCAAAGTGGTCTTAAGGAGACATACACCTATTCTTTCCAGTTCTAATACACACATACACATATACAGACACACACACACACACACAGACACACACACAGACACACACACATTTTTTCCTGCTAGTTTTTAGCAGAAAGGGATGAGTCTCACCAAAATAGGAGTGACTATTTTGCTTTCTTTAAAAAGTGTAATAGCTTTCCATGATCTGAAATATATTGATTATGCATTACTTGAGTTAGATATCTACTCTTTTCCTGCTATTCTTGGTAGCATCCTTTAGAAATCTTGTTGATTAATTTAAATTTTTCCCAAATAAATTTATAATAATTGTTTATACTGTAGAGATTCTAATGATACTCAAACTTTAATAATGAAGCTGTCAGTGGCATGGTATAAAAAAAAAGAATGACAGTTTTATAATTTTAATTGATAAGTGCTTTGTAAAAAGCACTAAGAAAGTTAAAACAAAGGGAAGAAAAAAAATAGGAAGGCTAAGGTTTTCAGGTTTTAATCTACTTTTGAAAATTTCTTGAATTTGACTTTTTGTTTTCCTTTCAAAAGGCAAAGGTTAAGAGTTGTTTGGCAAGGAAAAGATAGTTTTTACCAATTGAAGAACCATCTTTGGGAAAAACTTTTTAACATGAATATAGAACTCAATATGGAAGAGTTATATAGTTGAAGATTTTGGTGTCCTGTGAGGGGAAAAAATTCAGTGCTTATGAGGACAAGGTAGTGCTTTGTTTTGTTTATTCACCTGTCAAAGCACTTAGTAACCTCCAGCATTTGCTTTTATTATTCTGGCTTACCCATCACTGGTTCTTAGAGAGGACCTGGATAAAGGCATTATTGATGCTTTTGACTAGAAACTATACTGTTTTTCAGAAAGTCTTTGGAATCAAATTTTGAGACATATTTTTGAAATTCTGTATATAAAATGTTAATATAAAATCCATGTATGTTCAAAAATATAGTTATGAGTGAAGCTATGCTGTTCTGTGTAGAAAGGATCTGGCTTTGAGAGGGGAAAACGACAGCATAAGTTATAAACCCAGCAGAGATGTATTGGCATGAAAATCACAGAGTGCAAAGTACTAACCAGACAGCAGCCTAGGGAAGCATGGAATGGTTGGCTTGGGGAAACATGTGCGGTCTTACTTAATGCCCTGGACTCTCAGCACATGGGTGTCGGTGGGTGGGACCTGGTGAAAGAGACTCTAGATTTCAAGATGGCCACTGAGGAATTTGGGTCAGTAGAGGTCAAGAAAGATTAGCTATTATTGTTATTATTCATGGTCCATCGTTTTTGCCGAGTTCACTTTATTCCCTGTTCTTATTTCATTTAGGATGGCTGTCTGAAGTGACCTTGCTTTTACATTACATCTTCCACGTCTGCCTGCCTTTCCCAGATTGTCTTTCTTAGCGAACTAATTTTTTCCTTTCTGTATCACTTTCTATTCCCTTGTTTCTTGTTTACCCCTTTCTCCTAGCCTCAAGTTTTCTTCTGTGGATTTGCTTTCATTGCCTCCTTGCCTTTAGTTCCTAAATCTCTGCTTCCTCTTTTTCTCTTTCAGTTCTCTCTTATCATTTTAGTTATTACTTTTAATATTTTTTTCCGTTTATGTTCAAGGTAGAGTGAGTGGGTTTTAATCTTTTTTTTTTTTTTTTTTTTGGCTTGGCTGTAAGTTTATTTCTGGCTTTTGAACATACTCATCAGGATCGTATTTGTGTCAGAGTTATTTTTTTGAAACCCCTGAGAACCAGCCCCACAGGGTCTTCATCTTTGAATGCCCTGCAGTATTCAGTCGAGTGCCTGATGCAGAGTGAGTGCATAATGAAAGGTTTTCAGAGCGCATTACTCTCTGTTGTCCTGTGTATCTCGTGCATTGCTCTATTGCTAAAGGCAACAATTTTTAAACCAGAGTAGCTTAAGGTCATCTTTGCCTCTGTGATGCTTTATGTCAAGTCATTTTGTGTAGCAGAAGTAAGTCTTGTTAAAATATCTTTCTTTACATGTGCAATTGATGCAATCTCTCTCTGCCTCACCTTTCCCTCCTGAAGTAAGTGAGCCACTGGGCCAGGTACCCTAGGACTGACTGTTGGCTGGATTTGGGTTACATCCTTAGCTAATGGGATACACTATGATAGCAGAAGGTGAGCCAAGTCAGAAACTGCGATAGAAGAAGAGGAAAGGGAAGAGATGGAACAGAAAAGAAAAAAAAATACAGCCACAGTGTTGCATTCCAAGATACTGGCAAGAACTCAGGAACACATGCCAACTCAGGGAGGGACAGAAGTGGATTTCAAAGACAGCCTAAGTAGCTAGTATTTGGAACTTGGGGATGAGAGTAAGCAAGTAGGTCAAGGCTAAATAGCAGTGGTGGTGGTTTGGCGGGAATTAGAGAGCCCATGCCTGAGTGATGGCCAAGAATATCAGCTTGTATATGTGGCTTCCTTTCTTGGGTTGGCAGATAGTTGGGCATATAAGGAGGTAAATTTAGTTTAAGGTGCTAGGAGATGGGTTGAGTGTTAGATCTGCCTTTTTGTCCATTTTTGCTTATTCAAGACAGAGGATCTTGAGTACATAGTCATACATAATCTATCCATGCCATATAATGTTACATAATAATACTGACATGGATTTTACTAATTCAAAATTTTGAAAAGATAACTTCAGAGTTCAGGAAAGAATGGCAAAATTCTTATTTCAAAGAGATTACAGTTTTCTTATATGATTAATTAAGTAGGTATAAATATATGTCTAAAGTAATGATAATGATATAAAATGGAATTCTGATATAAGCTTCAAAGCCTTCCTCACTAAGGAATGTGTGACAACCATAACCCAATTGTGGCCAAGAGAACAAATTGTGTGTTTGGTTTGGGTACCTCTTGATTTTTCCAAGTTGTGCTGATTCTTTTATGTTTGTTTTCTTATGTTTGTGTCTTTTTTTCTCCATTATATTCCTTTTTGCATCAAAGTTCTTAATACTGTTCATAGAAAATAGAGTTTCTATATATGTCGTTCCCCAATATTTCATAGATTTTTCTATTGCAGAGTAATCCATGCTCATTGTAAGAAGTGAAACAATTCAAGATATATAATAAAGATATTAATAATCTCTTTGACCATACATCATTTTGTCAAAAACTCTTATAAATACCAATATTAATAACAAAATCATATGTGTCCTGTAGCATTTTTTATACTCATGCAAACATGCAATCAGATCTATAGCTTATGAGATCATACTCAATAGGTTATTTTACTCCTTTTTTCAATGCAAAGGGTACTTTGTGAATTCTCACCAGGTTATTACACACACACACACACACACACACATATTAGATATATATATGTAAATATATATATATTTGATATATATATGTAAATATATATATATTTGTTTTTTATTGTCAAGATAACTGCTCCTAGTGTGTTTTCATCATATTTAATGCAAGTGTAGTCCAACGTTGGGCATGGATTTCTTTGCCACCATTTCATTATTATGAATAATGCTGCAATATATGTACAAGATATTCATTTAAATATTGGAAATTTAGTCAATGATCTTCAAAGCAGGTTTGCTTCCTTTTAAATGTTGAAAAATGCCTTGACAAGTTTCTTATTACACAAGGATTGGCATGTCTGCTTGGATTCCTAAGTGGAAGATTCTGCATCCTGCAGGATTGGCCTGCCTCTTTATGTTTTGGTAATAAGGGCAATAGTATGCTCCTTTTAGTGAATAGATGAACTTTCTGAGGTTTGAGCTGAAAGGGAACCCCTGGCATCTGGGAGAAGCAGAAATGTCTTGCTGCCTTTGTGACACCATCATTTGGCTCCCAACATATGCTTGGGGTCTGTGGTATTATTATTTCATTGCTTCTCATCTGTTTCATGTTGGGTGCACTTGGGTTCCAGGCTGATTTCCTTTGTCTGTCACCTCATATTCCAAGTTGAAAGGGCAACAAGCAAGGTCAGCTTTAAGCAGCCCAAGTCTTCTAATTGATTGGAATCCCACTTAGGCATTTTTGTCATAGAGCAAATATTTTGTCTCAAGGGTTTAAGCATCAGACTTTTCTTTTTACATTATTATCTTGGCAATACTGCAAACCTGTGTTTTGTGAGAACCCTCATCTGTTGGACTTGTTTGGTGCTACTTGACCATAGGGGAAATGTCATGGTTTATTAATTGAGCTGGAAAAAGTGACTGCAAAATCCAACAAACCTAGGCAAAATCTGATTTTATTTTATTTTTTTTCTTCTGTGCTTGTCTTGTTTCTCACTACTCATATCAATTTTAATTAAATCAAAACAGAAAAATGAAAAGAATGAAACAAAAATTTACCCACAGAAGTTATTATTCTGGGCTGATATAGAAATATTTACTAACTAAATTCTGTCTAGAAGGCAATAGATCATGAAGTTTCAACAGTTTTTTCTTCCAGTAAGAAAAGTTAGACCAAGGACACATATTTCTAATAACACTTAATTCTCTTTCATATATTCACATTTTATAGAACTTAATCACCCATTTCAAAGTTTGATGGCTATATTCCATGTATTTCTTTGGAAACTCAGGGAGTTTTCCTAAATATGGACCTGTAAAGATACCTTTAAAAAAATTTACTTTGGCATGTGTGAGATGGGGTAGGGATCTTAGTTCAATACATCAAACAGTTTATCATTTTCTCTTTTGACCCTAGAATACTCACCATTTTTTACTCATGCTTAAATATCAATAGTATAATATACTTCATACTTTATATATATTTAGTATAAGTAGAAACATTTTAACAAAGTCTGGAAAGGGAATTTAATAATCAGAAATTAAAACAGAACTTTGGTTAGTTGAAAGCACTCTGAGTGTGCTAAGAATAGTTGTCAGAGGCATGATTTTTAAATTCTAGAACTTGCTTTAATAGCATTTCTCCAGAGTTTTCTTACATTTTTTTATTTCAGTTTCCTGCCGTTCTTTGCATCACAAGAATATTTAGTTATTTGATAAGAATATCTTGACAATCAATATTAGACTAGTAGTAATGTGTTCCAATGTTCTGCAAAGAATGCCAATATATTACATATTATGAAGATGATAAAATATAAATAAGAACCATTAACTCCAAGAGATTGTTATTAGTGATAATGGTAAGGAGAGGGTGACTGAAAGGCCCAAAATTGACTTGATACATGAATATAATGGAGCACAAATCCTTCTGATAGCTTAGATCAATGCTATTCATTGAAACATATCTTTGTGCTTCCATTATGTTTCTCTGGCATCCATCTCTGCAGTCAGCTGAACTGAAATCATGTAAAGAGCTTTGCTTTCAATATTTCTCATACTTCCTACATGATTTTTTTTTTATTATTATTATTGTTTTGTTTTGGAAAGCAGTGCACGTCTGTCTCCGCACTCCATAGAATTCTCACCCTGCAGTCCGAGATGAATCTATTGGGAAATTGTCTGGTTTTTACATTGCTATATTTCACAGTACTTGCACTTTCCTCATTTATGTTCCCAGGATGCCTTTTTCCCCCTAAAGTAACTAAATTAGAGGAGGTAAGTGGTGTCATTTTTGCAGACAGTTTATAGCGTGTCAGCTCTTGCTTCCCTAGAGCTAATCCTCATGTTTAAAATGCTTCGAGTGAGGCCAGCACTGGCTCTGGGTGTAGTATTGTGTTTTAACTAGATACTTTTCCAGACAATTCATTAGGGAATGAAGGAATTAAGTTTTGTTTTAGTTTCTCCAGCTTACATTGAGCTTTCAAATATCTTTCAAACTTGCTCACATGTAGCATTGTTAAACTTTAATTTTACTCTTTTGTTAATCTTCTTCCAACTATGGTGGCTATCTAACCAAGCATTTCATGCTTCAAAAATACAAAGATCATCTCAAAAGTCTTCAAGGATCCTCAATATTTTCTTTAATGCCATTTTTCAAGGATTTCCTTACCTTTTTTTTTTTTTTTTTTTGCCATTTTTTCTCATACAAGAATATTCACTTATTTGATAAGGATGTCTTGACAATCAATATTAGACTAGTAGTAATATAGTAGGTGCATATAATAGGTGCTTAATAAATATAAATTGCATACATGGAAGCTGCTGTTCCATATCCTGAATCCTAATAACACTGATAGATACTCTTTGGACACTGAACCATTTTTTATTACCTTTGGTATCTGTTATTAGCTCCCAGAGAAAAAAATTCATGTCTTTGTATGGTTCTCAGCTCCTACACCTTTGACATGGATATAGTCAGTACTAATGAGTTACCTACTAAGTGAAGAATGAATGGTCTTGCCTTCTGAAAGTTCTCTAATTGATTTTATAATCCTCAGAAAAATTAATAAAACCTACTCCATATTCATCTGTGGTTCTCTTATAGTTTTCTTTATTCCTTTTTAACTTCAAAATAATATTTCACTTTTAATTCCAAAGATACTTTACATAAAACTAGGAAATTATATAAAGGTAAAATTCTCCTCAAGGTGTTTGACATTTTTTTTCCTGTAAAACATTTGCTTTCTTCTTGTTTATTCACATGTTTACTCTCAAACCAACATTGATTTAACAACAATAACAATGTAAAAACAAGTGTTGAGAACATCTGTCTCTACCATACCTTTGTATATGTTTGGCCTTTAAACTTTTTGGGAAATAAGATTTTTCAGCATTTGTGTGACGCTGGATTACAATACCTTGCAATCCAGTACTGTGCTCATTTATATCATATTCTACAGTTATTAAGAAGGGATTTAGAACTTAGAATGTGAAATAAGATGTATCAATTAATGCATGTTTATGGAGGTCTCCCTTAGGTCAGCACTGTGTGGGGTGGTTTAGACAGGACAGAAGGAGGTTATAATGTGATTCTTGCTCTTCAGAAGTTGATAATTTATTTGAGGAAACAAAGGCAACGCATGGAACAAACGGAAGTAATTACATGCTTAGCGGTGTGGCATTGACTTGAAACGAAGAGAAAGGACCAGAACTGTTAGGGCAAAAGATTCTTGGGTGTCAGTCTTGAGAATGACAAAGGAACTGGACATTCGGTGCATAGGTTAAGTCTGGGAGCAATGGGAGGGTATTCCTGTGGGAATAAAAGAAGAAACATAACACAGGCATGAGGCTGGGGTCATGAGGAGATGGGGTAGCAAGAAGTCAGACTTAGCTGGATCAGAGAATCAGAGAGGGAATAGATTGAGTAGCCAGACTACAGCACTTATTGGAAGGCCTTAAGAGGTCAGAAAAGAGAAAAAGTGAAAAATTGTTTAATTTTTATGCAGGGAGTGGTTTTCTAAGCTTCATTCCAAAGGCATAAACCATAAATGAAAGGAATGATAGATTTAAAGTTTTTTATTGTTTTTATGAAATTTTCATATTTTGACTACAGGCATATTTATAAATCTTCATCTAGCAAAGCCCTATTATAATGTAAAATAAAAAGCAAATAAACACTCATAAAAAAGATTTGCAGCATAACATTACGAAGGTTTAATACTCTAGATATAAAACATGCTCCTACTACTTAATAGGAATAAAAGAAAAAGAAAGCACTCCAGTATTAAAAGGAACAAAAACTCATAAATGAGGAAATAGGAATAGCTAACAAGCAGTCCAAAGAATGTCACTAATAATCAAAGAAATGGTGATCAAGATAACAGTGAGATATTATTTCCACTTGCTAGATTTTTAAAAAGTTAGACATTTCCTAGCAACCCGGGTAGATTGAGGTATAGGGAGACAGCCACTCCTAACTCCGTTCATGCTCAGGGGAGTATTAGCAGATTGGTGGAGTTTAGATCCAGTTTTAAAGAAGGTATCAAAAACTTTAAAAATGTCCATGCATTTTTATGTAGCAAATCCAATTCTAGAAATATCTGCTAAAGGGTTAAAGTGTGTATGCACAAAGCTGCTTATTGTAGCATGCTTTTAATAGAGAAGATTGTAAGCAATCTAAATGTCCATCAATGGGGAGTAGATTAAATAAATGCTGTTATATCTTTACAAAGAACCACTATGCAGCCATGAAATCAATGAATATGGATAGATTGACTAGGGAAAATGACATATTATTTGGTTAAAAAAGAGCTACAAAACAGTGTTATAATGTGATTCCAAACCTATCTTTAAAATCTGTGTATGTATGTGTGTGTGTTTATGCTTATGTTCGTGTTTATTTGTTCCTAGAAAAATATAGAAAAGGTTTTTCCGGGTTTTTGGAATTAGAAACATTTTTAGATGTTTTTGAGTATGAATTGATGATCGTTGCACACAATTAACACTGAAAATGAAGTTGTTTCAAAAAGTAATATATTAAGAGGAAGCAAGCAAATATGTAGGATCTTGACACCATTACAAGTCGTTTAATTGAGAGAGAAGTAATATACATGAGAAAAGGGCACTTTGAATTTATTACTAGTATTTTACAGGGTGCAATGGAGCAAAAAGGTAACATTTAGGAAGTCAAGTTAAACCAAAGTAAGCAATAGGAAAACACAAAACATCAGGGGCCAGAGAAAGGCTAATGTAGTGAAGGATGCCAAGGTTGGAGATAGGCTCCTGAGAATGATCTGAAAATAAAAGTGATCCATTTTTATTTTTTATGTTTTTAATTTCTTTTTTATCTTTTTGTTTTTATATCTATTTATTTATATCTTTTTATTTTATATCTTTTTATTTTTTTTTTTAGGCAAGGCAAAAAAAAAAAATGATTGACCTTACAGATTGTAAGGACCTTGTCAGTTTATAATCCCTTATTTTTTATTTTTATTTATTTTTTAATTTTTTACATTTACACCTGGTCTTCCTAGGTGGTCTCCCATTCAAGTATTAACCAGGCCCAACACTGCTTAGCTTTTGAGGTCAGACGAGATCGGGCTTATTCAAGGTGGCATGGCCGTAGATGATGATCTATTTTTAAACATGACAGCTTTGAGGCGGCAATGGAACATCCAGGTGAAGATGTGTGTGCTTTAGGCAAAGAGGAAGAGAGAGCTGAAGCAAGATTTGAATACAATGATAAAAATGGATATTTCAGTATCATCTACATGGAGGTCACATTTGAAGTTCTAAACGTGAATGAGATTGTCTAAGTGAGGACAAAGCGGTGATTGTAGAAGGGGATGATAAAGAGAGCTTTATTCTCCTCCCATCCTGTCTGTGACATGTGTTTCTTATGGTTTGAGATTGTCCTCAGCATGGTGAGGCTCTTTTAAATGTTCAGAAAAGAATTAGTTACTAGCAAAAGTATTTGAATGGTAAAGTTTAGAACATGTAGCTAGTAGGAACTTAATCTATTTTATTTTATTTATTTTATTTTATTTATTTTTAAGTTATTGGGGTGACACTGATTAAAATCAAATAAGTTTCAAGTATGCAATTTAACAGTATGTCATATATATATTGCATTATGTTCACCACCCAAAGTTAGATTTCCTTCCATCACTGTATGTTTGACCCCTTTACCCCCATCTACCTCTTACTTCCCCACTTAACCCATTTTGAAGTCTGAAATTTTCTTTTCTAAGTTTAAATTTTATCCTTACATGCAGTTTTCCCCTGCCTTTCACTTCCTATTTATTCCAATGATTCTTTTGTGTGGCCCCATTTTTGAAAAGTTTTATTTAGAAAGAGTGAGACCGTTGATTAAGTTTCATTTGTTGGTGTACCTTTTAAAATAATTAATTTTTATTTGTTTGTTTGACTAATTGATTATTTTATGTGGCATTTCATTTTCAAATTGTATTTTAGGGCACTGATTTTCAAAGTTTAGCATGCATAAGAATTCTCTGCAAGACTTGTTCAGACACTGATTTATGGTTTTTTTTTTTTTTAACATTCTGATTCAATTGCATTTTTTAGAAACAAACTTCCTGTATTTTCTACAAAAGGTGAACCTACTGAACATAAGAATATCTGTTGTCTATTGATAAATTGACCATCTTGTTTAAACATTAGTCCCATGTAAATTGCTTTAGGTTGAGTCCATCTTTGGATTCTGATCATTTCAGTGTGTGCTGAAAATAACCAGTTCATGAATCTGCAGAATTGGGGAGCAACCATTGACCAACAAACAGTCAGATGATGGGTGCCCTGAACAACCAACAGCCAGGCCTAAATGGACATCGCATTTGCTGGCTGCTCTGAGAACTTTACCTGCTCTATTCATTCACTAGGAAAGGCAACTAGAGAATTGTATAAAACTGAAAGGAACTTTGAAATCACCAGGGCCTGACCTTTCCTTGTGAAGTTAAGGCTGTAACCTTTTGTTGGAATCTGACTATCTCTTGATCCTGACAATTGACATGACTCAAAAGACTAAGTTCACAGTTCAGAAATATTCCACAGCCTGGTGGGATGAGTCTCCTTTGTGATATTTTCCCCTGAAATGTGATACTTGGTATTGGGTTCAGGTGTTAATGTTAGAGTGAAAATTCATCAAATCTTAACCTTCTTGGCCCCTTCCTTAGTTTAATTTAAGAAGTGTGTATCTGCATTATAAAATCTATCTTTTTTGCTTAACTTTTAAAGTGAACTTCCCTTTCATTTAATTTCTCTTTTTAACCTTTTAGCCCATGGTGACACTTCTCGAAAAAAACCTCAAAGAATAAATTCTATTGACATGAATATATTCTTAAGGACATATCAGAGGAAAAATATAAATGAGAGTACCAAATAAAGTTGAATGGATTTTGGATCTTTTGTGCTAGGTCCATACATTTGAAAATATACATTCTTATATTTATTAACTTATAAAGGTGAATAGAGACAGTTTTTTTTTTCTTTTCATAGGCAACTCTTAATATTTGTTTGCTTATGTGTGCTATCTGTTATAATGGGGAAAAGTGATCATAAGAACTCGATTTTGATCATTTACTATCATTTTTGGCTTTCAGTATTTTCTTCTCTAAAAGAATTGGTTGCAAGAATTAGGGATAATAGAAGCAACTTGCCTGGTATATAGTTCTTCATATTTACTTGAGTGTTGGTAGTTATTCTTAATAAGTATATTCTAAATTAAACTGATATTTAGAATGGGTGGTAAGACTAAGTAAAGTTGGGTTTAAAAACATTGAGAGAATATGTCTGGACTCATCACTTTTTATCCATGCCTCTGCCTTCTTCAACTTTACACAGTTGGATCCACTGAGATCATAGTCCTGCAGAAAAAGGCCTGCCCCAATCTTGACTCTAATGTAAGAGGGCTATTATAGCTCTAACTTTACCACTTGGAAGATTCCAGAAATAAATCACCTGGCCAAATATGAGTGGTGGTAATCCGATCACAAGTACTGGTAATATCCAGGCACTGTCCACAAAGCCACCTCTAGGTAGCCATGTTGCTCTTGAGTTTTTGCAGAACTGTACCTCTCTCTCAGCCCCTGCCCACTAACTAGTCAGTTATTCTACCAGACATTACTGTTTTCCTTGTGTACTATGCTGTTTCATGGTGAGGTCCTGGATCCCCAAATGTTCATATTCATCCTCTTCCTCCTAGTTGAAATCTAATCTTTTGCTACAGCCCAGTGTCCCAAGCCCTCCTTTACCTTACTCCCTAAATATCTTCATATGGTTCTTCATTGACTTGACTGACTTTTTGGTTGCTCCACCATTTTAATGTAAGTCCTCAGTGACTTGAAACATCATCTGAGTTTGCCCTTTAGAAACCACCCTTACTACCGACCACCCACCTGGTCCCTGCCCAACTCTATGACCTCATCTTCCATCCCTCTTTCTCTTCCCCTTTTACAGTCAAGCCACAATGGCCTTCTTTCTGTTGTTTCAACATGCCAAAGCCTTGGCAAGAGCTGTTTCCTTTGCCTCCATTCTTCCCCCTCAACCTTCCTGATCTTAGTATGAATAATTTCTTCATGCCTTTCAGTTCCCAGATTAAATGCTTTTATTGACTGCCCAGTTTCAAAGCAGCCTTCAGTCAAGTTTCATATGTTAATTCCCTGAAATGTACACAGTTCTTATTATTACTGGATATTTTTCTGGTTTATTTTTGATTGTTTACTAAATATTTTCCTTATTAAAATATAACCTATAAGAACAGAGATCTGGTCTATCTTGTTGTCTGCTATATCCCCAGAACAATGGCTGGCACATAGTAGGTGCTCAATAAATTTTGTTAAATAAGTACCCAACTGCCTCTCAGGCTTATTTTTGTATCTGGCTCTGTTCTCCCAATTTCTATGCCAGATTATATGCCAGAATCATGCTTCCTTTGTCTCTAATAACAGTAATGAACCTATTTACCTCAGATATTTTGGCCAGATTCAACCACCTCTTTTAGCCAGAAAGACACTGATGATTGGTAGCTATGCCTGCCACAGCTATAGTCTCCTCCTAGTGTTTTAAGAGGAATCACCAGTTTCCCTGAGCATGAAATCAAAATGGCATGTTTATCCTTAAAGAAATTTCTGAATTTCCATTCTACCAGCATTGAATTGATGGTACCTGCAGTGAGTTATCTATATTCTCATTTTAAGTAAAGTAATGTTTCAGAGGAAATTGTTTAGGGAAAATTTGCTCTTCATTTTAAAAACACCTGAAGAAGTCATCAAAATTTTAAAAGCACAGAGATCCAGAGTTTGGGACCTGGTGGGGCTCAACAGTTAGAATGGTCAGAAGGAACTATGAACCTTATCGTACCAGGGAGTGGTCATCAGTTCTAAAAGCACACAAAGAAGCAATTGTATACACACATATGGGCACATCCCCGTGCACATGTACTGTTTGGTACTTTTCTTTTTTTTAGATCTTTAGAAACTTCTATTCTAAAGTTTGCATGGTATGAACATTTGATTTTGCTAGTCCAGCATCCATTCTCCCTTGTTTTGATAATTGCAACCCAGTTTTTTTTTTTTAATTGGGAAACTAATCTGTTGAATATCGTTTTGGTTCAATTGGTTGTCCAGGGGAAAGGCACATAGACACAAGGTAGATTTTTTAACATAAGCAAATGTTCTTTCCTAAGAAGATTTATCTTGATTTATCCATGTTAACTTTAGCATTTAAAAGAGATTGTCTATTAGCTCCTTTAGCTCAGAGCCCCACAGTTTCTCTGGTTCCTACCTACTTAGACACTTTCTACTTCAGATTTGCCTTTGCTTCAGTTAATCAGATGTTTTAGCTTTGATAAGCAAGAATCAGTTGCTGTTATTTGTAGCCATGGAACTCTAACTCATACAGAGTAAGTATTTAATACATGTTAAATAATAAGACAAAAAAATTGATACTTAGTATTATCGGGAAATATAGCAAGAATCTCAGACTTTTCCCTCCCTTCTTTCTACGTTTCTACCTTAACCAAGAGCTATGTGATGTGCATATTTACATAAGGAAGAAGCATTCGTTACTTCCAATGAGTGTAGAATCTCCCTTATCAAGCGGGTCCCTTCGGTTGATCAAGTTGAGAATCTATATGCTTGACTTCCCTTAAGCAATCTCTTTTGTTTGGAATCTTTCTCAGGTCTTCCTGCCCTATCTCTATTTTCTGTGTCTTGCTCATATCTCACCTCCTATAACTAAAGTTTCAGAGATTAAAATTAATCTCTTTCCCCTGCCTTTCACTGAATCTTATTCATTTAGAGCCTCCACAGTACATAAGCAAGCGCCTTGCGTCTTGTTGCTAAACAAAAAGCTACATTTTAATTTAATTAGTTAATGAAAGGAAAAACACACAACTAAGAAGTAACTTACTCTTTTAAAAATATATATTCTCTGCTGCTTTGCTGACCTTGTTTCAAATGGCTGCCGGTTCTGCTGCCACTACTGTCATTTCATTCATCGAACCCCGACAGCCTTAAAACACCCTCTCCTTTCTATCTTCACCCCACTCCTTTTACCAAATGTCTCTACCTGCACCAATGTCCATTCTACAACTGGGCAAAGAGCTAATCAATGCCTTCTGCTTCATCTAAAGAAATTGTAAGTGGAGTATTGGAGGGAGATTGAGCTCTATGCAGCATAACTGTTTCACGTTGCTCATAAGCAATTATGCGTGTGTGTGTGTGTGTGTGTGTGTTGGTCCTATTTTAAGGAATTCATTTATAGCTGGTACTGCAATGAGTAGGCATATGATTCTCTATTTATAAAGTAGCTTCTATTCCCATCCCATGTTAGCCTGGCTAGAAATGGTGGTCTATATTGGGAGAGGAGTTTTCTAGGGGCAGGATTGCGCTGGAAACCATCAGGGAAACCCAGAAAGATTTAGGTGACTCATCGCAGTACACTGTGTTTCCTTGGCACTGCAATGTTTGTTGTTCTGTGCAAAATTGAAGCCTGAGCAGAACAGGAGACCCCCCATGTGGCGTGCTAACCAGGTAGACAGTGGCTACCTTTGGTGGTAGGATTTCAAGAGAAAAGAAGGGGAGCATGTCATATGTCGGGTAGAAGATCATTACAATATCTAAAAGTAGTTTCATTCTATCAGTGTAGAAAATGAAAACCTTTGTATATTAATTATGATTTGAGGGGGTACAGAGAAGAGCATAAATTAACTTAGTCGATGAACAATTTCTTATTCATATACTTAATATTATATATTAATTACATTTCGTGAAATGAATAATAAGTGAATTTCATTCAGTGCATAAATATATGGATTTTATGAATCAAGAAAATTACAACTTTGCCTTTGAGTTACATTTACTGAAAATGTTCCAGATTCTTCTGCTTTAAATGTTAGCCCATATATAGGAAATCCAAGTTTTTGTGTAATAACATTTTCGTTAACCTATGAAGTAGTATAATATTTTTTAAAAATAGTTGTGGACTGGTATGTTCTGGCAATGGGAATGAATATTTAAAACTGACAAATGTTGAGCTCAATTTCTCGAGTTCTAGCTTGTCTTAGAGATTTGGAGAAGTGTTTGAATTCACAGTCCCCTTATTTCACTTGTGATGTTAGGGACAATTCTACTTTACAAATATATGTTCAGCACTTGCCATGTACCAGGCACTCTGCTAGTCTGGAAGGGTTTGCTCACTGGAGTAGACAGAGTTATTTTCATACTGCATTTTCCCAGTCTCTCATAGTGTCTGGTATGTAGAAGGCACTGTCAACACTGGGTGAATAAGGTGAAAATTTACTAACTAAGAATTAGTATGTAATGTAGGAAGGGATTTAAGACAAGATCATACGTGCCTAGTATGTAATATAAAATATGTTTAATCCTATATTTGATATAGAAACCTGCCAGGGTCAAAGTTTAGCGATTATGTCATTCTGGAAGCACTGGTGAAAACTTCGTGGAGGATATGATGTTTGAGATGCATTTTGAAAAATGTATAGAATTGTGTGGCGGTGTCTGAAGGCATGGTATGGCCTAAGATCTAGAGTTTAGAAATTATACACTTCAGATGAATAGAGCATAGTAGTGGAAAACAGGGAGAAAATACTGGGTAAGAGAGTTTGGTTATATCAATCAGAAAGACCTTGAATGGCATGGTAAGGATACTGATATCTTTCCTTGAAAATCATGAACTGTAATTTTTCTCAATAATTTTGAACAGTTATGCTAGTATTGATTAGGACAGAGTTGCTGAAGACAGAGCTTGGAGGCAGGACGTCAGGTTAGAATTTATAGAAATGATCCGTTTAAGAGATCATGAGCTTCTGGCTTTTGAAAATTCTGTTGAAAGTGAAGAGATATTGTAGAGGGCAGAAACTGGGTAGTAGTTTGATTATTGCAGGTAAGGGATAGAGAGGTTTCAGAAGTGAGCCAGATTCTTTATCCTGCAATAACACTAAACATGGGGCATTCTCACCTGAAAGAGGAAGCATAGGAGGAAGAATAAACTGTGGGGACATGACAGTGGATTAAGTCTAGGACACATGAATGTGGAAGTGTTTATTGGTCTTTCAGCCAAGAAACCTGTTAGAAATTTGTATTGAGGGTTATAATTAAGATCTGGAGTAAAGATTCAGATTTAATTCATATTAAGAATAACAGTGAGAGCAACAAATAACACCTTTTGGAAGGTTTTGTGTTGTACTGACTCATTAAACTCCTGTAATAACCTGTGAGGTGGTTGCTATAGTTATTATTTTACCAATATTTGGGAGCGATCAGCATAGCTGTTAGAATAAATAAGGTTAAAATAGAAATTGTAGAAATAGAGGGAAAAAAATCAAAGATGAAATTGGTCAGAGAGACAAAAGAAACAGAAATGAGTATTATGATAGCAAAGGGAATATGAAATATAACGGGAGATATTTGATGATTTCATGTATTGGAAAGAGTTGAAGGTATTTGAAGACTAAGAAAAAATGCATTGCGTTTAGTAATTCGAGGTCACCGTGAACCTTCAGTTTTAGCTGGAGGGCAGGTGAAAAACAGTTTTGAAATTTTAATGGGATGTGAGAAACTAGAGGCATTAGTGTAGCCCACCCTTTCTAGAAGTATGAGATTGGAAATTAGGAGCTGGGTAGATACTAATGTGGGGTAACAAAATTAAGATAAGGTTTTTTGAAATAAGAAGGCTCCAGCATATTTGTGGTTTCATTCGAAGGAAGAGGTGGTCGTGAAGGATTGGAGAGGTGAGCAGGTGGGTAAGGGATGGCGTTAAACATGCATCACGGTCCCAGGGGGGCAGCTATTGAATAATCAAGGGCACAGGTAGAAGAGCCAGCCTTAGGAAACCCAATCCATAATCACTTCTTCCTCCACGAAAGGAGGGAAAAAGGGTAGCTGAGGACAAAGATAACTGCATTGGGACGAAATATAAATAGGTCATGTCTAAAAGCTAATCTCAACAAAGTAGGTCATCTTCTGCAAGTGAGCCAGGGGGCCTGGGAGAGGTCATATCTGGAGAGGCAAAGGCAAATTTTTCTTCCTAGTACAACTTCATACTTTATAGTTCCAATAATTAAGGAATTTTGAAAGAGAGGAAACTGTTGCTAAATGCACAGGAAACACATGCAGCGGGATTGGATCCTTTCCACTGAAATTCTTATATACGCTTGAATCCTACATTTAAAACTTTTTTAATTGAAAAGAAAAGCCTTGATTTTAGTGAAATTCTAAAAACTGTGGTTAAGGATGAGAGGCCTGTAAATTGAGCATTTTAATACTAAGATATATTTGTTTGTTTTATGGGGAGATTATTTTCTTCCCGGGGAACATGGAAGAAAAGAAAGTCACAGGAGTGATCTCCTCCATCCTCACCTTCCCGCACTGTTATTAGTCTAAAGCTGGAGGGAAACATCCCTCAAGAAGAATTCCTTAAGGTAAATGATGTGATGAAAATATACTGTCATGTGGCATTTTGGGGAGTAGGATGTGGCATATTTGTTTATGTATATGGCTCTCTGGTCATGTGTTAGTCTATCTTTATTAAATAGATTAATGTTTTATCTCCACTGAGTTTTTCCGTTATAGATAAGAGTGAAGCAAAGCAAAGTGAACCCAAACAAAACATAAAAGCTTTTAGTTTGAACAGTGCAACTCGCAATGAGTCCAAATCTATGTCTGATGTTATATATCAACATTGCCACTGTGTTATCACTCCCAAATGCTGCCTTTTCAGTGGTCCAAGCCATAGGCATTCTGTTTCAAATCATAACCCTGATTCCCTAGGTTAATGGGACTGCTGAGTGTGCTAGTGGTTGATAAACAGAGCTAATAAGCAAAGCTCAATATTATCTTTCACATGCAAACAGATTTGAGGTGCATTTTTTTTGTGTGTGTTAGGGTCTCTTATTATCTCCAGGGAGCCCTGGCAGAAGAATGTCCTTCTCTAGTTCTCTAATATCTCTCTTCTCTTCATTGAAATTGAGACCTCTGATCAGTCTACTTTTGAAGAATCTAATAACAGTGTCTGTAGACTGCTTTATGTTCCATAGCTAGGCCTCAAAAAAGGAAGGACACAGGTAGGACAGAAAATTGGGCTGAGGGCACTGATTGCCAGATTAAATGAGGAATAAATACTTGATATCCTAAATGCGTGTGATAGTCTAAATTCTCTCATGATATACAGATCACCAAAGGAAGTTGGTATTATAACAGGAGATATGTGATGCCAGGAAATAAATATGATGTATGTCTGTGGGGTGCCCATTTAATTCAGGTGTTTGGGGAAAGTTTGATATTAACTGCTATAGGCAATTGGAACCCGCTATAGAGTAATAAGCATGAGAAAACTGCAATGAAATCTACATTTAGGCAGAGTCGCTTGATTATGGCATATACACTTGGCTAGTAGATTAGAATAAGGAAAAAGAAAGGGTTTGAATTGAATCAGTGATTAACTAAGTTACACTCCACAATACACTTGTGCTGGGAGGCATACTTAGAAAAAGAAAAGGCTCTCTAAACATGTCAGTTTGGCAAAGGCTGCATAGTCCGTCTGCATCATGGACAACCCAATGCCCAGTGGTGTATTAAAGGCTTTGAGAAGATCTGAAGGTAGGAAACCTGTTGAAATTTGATGAACCCACTGTTTCCTAAACTTTGTGACCACATGGTCTTGTGAAGAATAATACTTCCAGTGTTATATTCTAACACCAGGATTGCATTTGAAATTACAAGGAAATTGTCAGGAATTTAAAATTCGAAACAGCCAGTTATTTTTTTCCCTTCCAGCATTCTATTTCTTAGGTTGAGCATAAGATAAAGTAATTAACTTGTATTTAGAGCTGTGCTTTTTTTTTTTTTTTTTTTTGAGGACTATATGTTTTATTTTTAAAACTTGAACTGCTCTCAATTTGGCAAAAGTTTCACTCACATAGAGACGTAAGAGAATCGAGAATGACCAGGAGAAGGCAGATTAATATTTCAGGATGAGAACTCACCCTCTGTTGTAAATTCATTAGTGGAATGGCGGTGGCCATTGTAAGTGACCATACATTTAAATCTCTAATTTGTTTTCATTCTTTCTGCTTTCTCTTACTCATTGTCTTTGTTCTTATTTGTCTC
>NW_006431210.1:4329005-4332979 GCF_000325575.1 Pteropus alecto
GTTCCCTTTCTCCCGAGCTAGCACATCTATGAACATAGAGTTGAATTCCCATAAATTAAATATGTATGTACTGTGACTTCCTGTATTGTCCCTGGAAACCATGGACACTCTAGTTAATCCCAAGGTCCTTTCTTTGCCTTTGATCTGCTCACTCTCCTCTCCAGGCTCTCGTGGGCTCAGTTCTGTTTTTCCCCTTAATATCACTACCCCCTCAGTGTTATTTTTATCTACCTCATCAGTTCAGGACAGAAGCGTGAGATGGATGAGAGTCCACCCTTATTCCAAATTCTTAGCGAATAATCTCTGCATTCTCAGTGCTGACCTAGCAGGCATTTTCTTACTATCTGAGGATCATATAATTAATTGCTTTTTTGAAGGAATGTTCACATTTCTTATCTCACTTGTTATGCACATCATTTTTCAAACTCAGGAATGATGAGCTGGCATTTCAAGTAAGGGTGGTCCCACAAATCAAACACAGTGTGACTAGTTTCATTTCTTTGTTGAAACATCTGGTCTTGTTTAGCACATGGAAAGAAAGAGGTAGGAAACACATAAAAGCCTTCATTGCCCTCAGCCCTGTCTTTCTCTCTTGGCCATTGTATTATGAAACTTGCTGCCTCCAGGAGAGAAATGAAGCTAATTTCATAACAGACAGATTTGCCAAGACTCATTTTCATGTCCGTGGACATGAAAACTCTGTGTGGGCAGCTTTTCCAAATTCCAATCTAGGACTCCTGCCTTGAATAAGGAAGGTTGAGGTACAGGTCACTGGTGTTTATGATGACATGATTTACTTGCAACAGTGTCACATTAAATGTCATGGCATTAATAAGGGCAATGTGAACCACTGCCACTTTTCAAATTTGCTAACCAAAAAGCAGTACTTCTTTCTCTCAGGAATCTGAAAACTCCTTCTTAGGAATAATATTCTGCAGTTTATGGTACATAGACTTCAGGTTGGCGATGCTATGTTAAAACGGCATGATGCCCGCAGGAAAGAGCTTTCATCTCCAAAGCAAACAGTATATATCAAGCAGGTGATGGTTTATAGATGGACAGCATGCTTAGTATAAATCCAGTCTCTTATGTAGAGATTCTCCCTAGAATACCAGCCTCAAGTCTTGGCCTTATTCCCTCCTAGGGTTTGTTGACAGCTTTTGGCAAAAAGAATCTAGAATGAAAGGAGGGTAGTCAGTACAAACTAAAGGTATAACTCTTGAGCAAATATGTGGAGATTTTGCTGTTACTTCTTATCATCCTCTTACTACTTGGTCATTGGCAAATTCTCTTCTGGTTTGTGTACTTTGTGGAGGTGCAGCAGTGTTGTGTGGGGTCATGGTAGTGTTAGAAGCAGTCATGGTGATAATAGCTAGCATTATCTATACCACCTACTTTATGCCAGGCCCTATTCTAGCTATATTACATATTAAGTTGGCCCTCATAGTAATCTAATGGTAAAATCCCATGACACTGTACCAACAAGTTTAGATATAGGATAATTGGCATTTGGCTTCAAACTCTCAGGCGGCTAGCTAACTCTGGTCATTTCATTAATCTGACAGTCATCCATTCTCATATTTTATGGAATTGAATATTTAATTTCTATTTAAAATATATATCACAAGGGTTTACTATCCTACTAGTGTCCTTGCTTTACAAATGAGGAGATTGAGGTGTAGAGTATTTAAGGAGCTTTTCCAAGATCACAAAGCTAGAAGGCAGAAGACTTGTCAAGTTCATGGGGCTCCAGAGTTCATGATTTACGCTGCTACTGTAGAGGCTGAGGTGTATAAAAGGTATCTATGGAATAAAGCTGTTGCATAAGAGTCAGGAAATCATGGTCCTCTTCTCGGTTTAGGTACAGATACCCTGCATTTTTGCATTGCATCTGCTTCTCCCCTCCAGGTACATAGAGATGGAGAGAACAACACACAGTATGCACAGAGCTGGCTTGTCAAGGGGCCTCAACTTTGAATTCAAGTCTCAAGTTTTATTTCAAGATGAATTTTATGAACTGGAGGAATCATTTTAAACCTAGCTTCATGTATCAAACATGAGTGTTATCTTGTATATTTCTCAGGTAGAGTTGTTCTTTCCAAAAGTGCCACACAAAGGCATGTGCTTTTGCAGGGGGATGCCAGTAGCTGGTATATGAGATCAGTGAGGTGCCATGATCATTGACACTAGCCGCAAACAACTGGTATGGCTGTACTGGTGTCAATCAGCTCGATACCAGAAATGTGACTCTCACTGGAATTTACTTTCTGCAGCTCATCTTCTAACCAGACTGTACAACTTGGTATTTTCTAAACATATCAAGTATATTTTATCTCTACATCTCTTGTCAGTGACTCTGTTGGTCAAAATTTTCACCTATAAGTCAAGGCTCATCTCAAATGATACCTCTCTGGTAAAGAAGAAGTAATTCTTTACAAACCGTCTTGTCATTTTGTCTAAACTTGTTTTGGTAGTTATTATCAGCTTCACCAAGAATCATCACGCTTTCCTGTAAAGGAGTAGATAATAAATATTTTGGGTTTGATGGACATAGACTCTCCACTGTATTCAGCTCTGCTCTTGTAACATAAAAGCAGCCATAGATAATACCTAAATAAATGGGTATGGCTGTGTTATTCTAAAATTACATCTATAAAAATAGTTGGCCAGCCTCTGGGTCGTATTTTACTGACCCATGTATTTTGAGCTACACTACTTAATAGTTATTAACTTTTTAAATCTTCTATTCTGAACTAATTCTTCGAAATGAGGCTTGTATAAGCGGCTATGTGGCTTAGACTTTAATTAATTCCTATGCACTCAAGAGGCATTGGTTGAATGAGTGAAAAATAGTAATGCCATTGTTACTCATCATTAGAAATTTTAGTGATCTAATATGAACAATAAATATTGAATACATTAAAATACCAAAATAAAGTTTGTCTAAGATTTTAATTGGGTGTACAGTTTATACTTTTACGACTCCCTTGCTCATGTGCCAGATTTAGTTTATTCCTTGAGATTCACTCTTTTTTTTTCAAAATGTTTATAGAGATAAAAGGAGTTTAGAAAAATCTCAGTCCAACATAAAAAAGTCCTAAATCAAAATACGATAGGTCTAAAAGAAAGCTTATGTAGTTGAACACTGTGACATTTATTCTTGTCTAAAAAGGTTGGTGTTAGTTCCTAATTGGTTTTGATTTGACTAAACTAAGCTATGGAAGATCTGAGCAGTGATATATCCAGAAAGCGAACACAATATGGTGAATGAAATATTTTTTTACCCTTACATTTCATTACATATCTCAAATGGGATATGCTTTAGGAGATCTATAGAGTAACATATTGTGCTTTGTTCCATCTCTCTCTTTGATTCTAGGCTTTAACTGAACCTAAAAGATGTAAATCAACTACATTTGAAAATCTCACTTATTCTGTCCTTAGCATGACAGGCTAAGGAATGTGTAATTAACTTACAACCATTCAGAAGCCACACAGGCAGATCACATGAAAGGGATTTTGTATTTGAGAAGAAATACCCCTGATGACTATAAAAGGTCAAAGAATACAGTAATGTCATATCACTTAAACTACATAGTTCATCTTCCAGAGGTAGCGGGATGATGTTTTACTCACCTTTAGTTTTCTTCTTACAAGACTACACTTGTTTTTCTTTTCACAAGATCCACTCATGGAAAGAATAGCTTGTCTTATTACCCTCCAGTGGAAATGAATTATGAGCCTTTTATCTGGAGTTTACAGGGCAGCTTTAACCTCTTTATAGTTGAATTTCAGTGATGAATGCAATATCTTATTTCATCTTACTTAATTTTTTTTTCAAGAATTCCTTTCCTGTTCTGATTTGTAGGTACATACAAGATAATAATGGGAAAGATCAAATTGCCTCATTTGGGATCCTGTTAAACACTTTTCTATTGTCCTGCCAGTCTCTATTTTTAATTTACTGTTTTTTA
>NW_006431210.1:4333610-4336912 GCF_000325575.1 Pteropus alecto
ATTTTACTAAACTAAGCTATGGAAGATCTGAGCAGTGATATATCCAGAAAGCGAACACAATATGGTGAATGAAATATTTTTTTACCCTTACATTTCATTACATATCTCAAATGGGATATGCTTTAGGAGATCTATAGAGTAACATATTGTGCTTTGTTCCATCTCTCTCTTTGATTCTAGGCTTTAACTGAACCTAAAAGATGTAAATCAACTACATTTGAAAATCTCACTTATTCTGTCCTTAGCATGACAGGCTAAGGAATGTGTAATTAACTTACAACCATTCAGAAGCCACACAGGCAGATCACATGAAAGGGATTTTGTATTTGAGAAGAAATACCCCTGATGACTATAAAAGGTCAAAGAATACAGTAATGTCATATCACTTAAACTACATAGTTCATCTTCCAGAGGTAGCGGGATGATGTTTTACTCACCTTTAGTTTTCTTCTTACAAGACTACACTTGTTTTTCTTTTCACAAGATCCACTCATGGAAAGAATAGCTTGTCTTATTACCCTCCAGTGGAAATGAATTATGAGCCTTTTATCTGGAGTTTACAGGGCAGCTTTAACCTCTTTATAGTTGAATTTCAGTGATGAATGCAATATCTTATTTCATCTTACTTAATTTTTTTTTTCAAGAATTCCTTTCCTGTTCTGATTTGTAGGTACATACAAGATAATAATGGGAAAGATCAAATTGCCTCATTTGGGATCCTGTTAAACACTTTTCTATTGTCCTGCCAGTCTCTATTATTAATTTCCTGTTTTTTCTTCTGCTCATGTCAATCCAGCTAGAAAAACCAGGCGTTTGTGACATTCATAACAATTACTACATTTCAAAGAAAAGCTTGTATTTTATGCAGTACTCATCATAAAATAATCCCTCATGGTTTAATTTGGCTAACTTTTTTCTTAGGTTTATAAAATAGGTGGCTGGAAATCTTGTGAACTAAGAATATAGAAACTGAGGTCACTTGGGCATCAGTCACATGTTGAAATGATGACTCACAAAGATGCAGGAGGCTCGAACCTGGATGCTGTAGCAATAGGGAAAGGGAGACACACTGCCTAAGAAAAATGGATGGCTTTATGTGACACCTACCCGATGTCTTATTTTTGTAAACCTTCAAAACACAAGATCCCCATTGTTTTAACTCATCAAATCCAATAGCCCATTCCCATGAAATATGTCATCCCTTGGCACTAATTAACAATTGGTTCTGAATGATCAGATAGAATTCGTGATTTGCCCAAAGTTACAACTCATGTAGGTAATCATGGAATAGCTCCTTTCTTTTGACATTTCACTAATTCATTCACATATTTATCATTTATTGCATACCGACTGTGCTACATGCCAGGGATACAAAGTTGAGTGAGACAAGATCCCAAACCTCCAGAGGCTTATAGTAAGTAATAAATATGCAAACTGATGATTCTATTATATTTTTATCAGTGCTATAATAGAGGCATGAACAGAATGCTGGGTGAGGAGGGGTGAGTGTAAGGGCATCAAAATCAGAGTGAGGGTAAATACCATGGAATAACTGATCTTTAGATTGGATTTTGAAGAACAAGGGGAATTTCTAGTTAAAGAAGCAATGCGATAGCATCGTGATGTGTAAAAAGTCAAGGAGACATGAAACAGCACCAGGTATTTGAGTAATGTTAAATACTTCAGCATGTCTTGAGCAATGGGAGCTCAGGGGTAGGTGGTAGGCATGAAAGCTCAGTATAAAGCCAGAGGCCAGATCCCAAAGGTTGTGATGCTAAGCTAGGAAATGTGACGCCAGTGCTTGGACTAAGTGATTTAGGTTAAGGGAAGGATTCACCCTGCCCATTCCATAGCATTCCAGCATCATGCTGACTTCATCACACAGCCATACACTCTCCCCTTCCCTTGCCTCACTCAGGCCATTTCCATGGGGTTTGGGATATGACCTTCAAAGTAAGAGCAGGCACCTTCTTCTTAAATGGAATTGGCAGACCAGCTGCTAGAAGGAAAATACATTCTTCTTTATCTCATTTTATTTGTATTTCACCTCTTAAACTCTAGGGGCCTGCTCAGGCTTTCTAGTTCTTGTGAACAATTTTTCCTTGATTTATACTGGTTCGACTGCCTATGAAAAGCATCAGACATGCTGTCAGGGGAGGTGTAGGAGGTAATGACTCAGTCAGTTAGTATACTCTCCCTGTAAAACCCTGCCCTGTTAAACCTCTTGCACTAATATTCTGGTAGGCACACAGTAGAGAGAATCAGCTTTGAGATTCTGGAAACTCATGTTTTAAACCTGGTGCCAACCATAACAATCTTTGAGATTGGACTCAAGTCAGTTAGTTAACCTCTCTGGACTTCAGTTCCTACTATATAAAAGGAGGCAACTGACTTATTGGTCAAGTCCATTTTCTCTAAGTCTGTGGATTTTGTTTTCTCAGGTGAGACATCCAGTTGTCTTTCTAGATCACCTTTGCACAAGATAACTGGTTTACTGTAACATAACAAGGAGTTAATTCCACTCAGAGAACAGACCACAGGTGACTGTGGATGGGAAGAAACAGAAGTTCTACAAAGTAAGAGGACTTCATAAATTCGGTTTCTAAACGATTCAGAATGCCTGGTTTTGTTTTAACTCTTAAATATCAAACTCCTTGAAAACTTTCTCAAGGAATTTCATGAAAAACGTTCTCTCCAAAGGTGAGAGGAGCCATTCACTGTTTAATAAACTTGTTTATCTTCTTTCTTAGAAACGTTCTATGGCATATAAAAGGAGACATGCTATCACAGAGAAAATTTTACAAACATGCCACACATCATTTGGCAATGCTTGCTTCCTGGTAATAATGATCAAAGAGTATTTTATTAACTTACAGACAAAAAAGCTTTTAAAAGAAGCACTTGCCAACGGGATGATTTTCTATTTTATGTTAGCTACTTGTTTGCAATGTCATGGTTTTGCTATTCGGGCATCAGAAATGCATTGTAGCAAGGATATTATTTTTAGTTATAAATTTAAAGTTTGAATAAATAACTATTTTTTTTAAGTATAAGACTATTAAGAGAGAGTGAAATAGCAGGTAAAATATACCCTTTGATGTAAAGGCGAGATACATAGAATGTGACATATTGAAAAGAGTAGATTTTGAAGTTAAAACAGAGGCTAGAATTTGAACCATGGCTCCAATTCTCTTCATTTCTGAGATCGTGAGAAAGTCTTTGAGCTTTGTCCTATCCTATAATACCAGTGTAGTTTGAGGAAAAGAGTAAGATATAAAATACTTAGCCAATACAGGTACCAA
>NW_006431210.1:4336946-4362277 GCF_000325575.1 Pteropus alecto
GAATTTCCTAGAGCAGTGGTCCCCGACCTTTTTGGCACCAGGGACCGGTACTCTTATGAGAATCTCATGCCTGATGATCTGAGGTGGAGCTGAGGCGGTGATGCTAGACTAGCACTGGGGAGTGGCTGCAAATACAGATGAAGCTTTACTCTCTAAATAGAAAGTCACTTTCCCTTCTTATTTCCCGGAACCAAGGCAATTTTTAGATCTGAAATCCATTGCCTAAAAGAGGTGATGTGACCCTCAAGAGCATAGCACGTGCATACTACAGTGATCACCCACAATCCTTCTCCAAAGGACCTAGAGCCATTTGCTCATTGATTATATAGAAAGATATGGAAATTTCCAGACTTTTTGAGAACTGTTGGACACAGAATCGGAGTTAACCACCACCACCCCCGCCCCGCCCACTCAACTCCTGCTCTGTGGCCCGGTTCCTAATAGGCCATGGATCGGTACCGGTCTGTGGCCTGGAATTTGAAGACTGCTTCTAGAGCTTTCCCTTCATTTACAACTTAAATAGCCTCCAAATAGTCACTTTGCATTAGATATTTTATTAGATATTTTATTGTATCAGACCTCTTTCTTCTAAACTTCTATTATATATTAGCCATTTTTCTTTGAAATACATGATCCTAGGACTTCTTTAGGAATTAATTGACATTATTATCTGCTGTGTAATAAAGAGAAATAAAATAATTTTTTACTGTTTTCCATTTAACAAATGATGTACTTGCTTAATTACCCAAAGTTAGATTTTAAGGAACCTATAAGAAAATTATAAAAATATAATAATGATTTGACCACAAAAATATTTTAGATTACGATATTTTGTGTGGCTAAATTCTATAATTTTCATAAGTTGTTTCAAAGCAATGAGATAAAGAGCTTTCTCTACTACTGACGTATTTCTGGCATTTATAGTTCTTTATTCCTTATAAATAAAGACCCAGATTGGAAATATGTCAACATGTATTTTTTTTTTCTTCTTATAGTTGACTATGAAATACTAAGATCATCTTGATGTATTATCTGAAATGAGTGCCAGTTGTATCTCAACATTAGTGTTCATATGCTTCCTGCTTTTTAACTAGAGCTCCATCATGGATACAAATAATGTTACATGAATAAAAATGAAAGCAATTCAAACATTTATAAATGGAAAAGACACCAAACTGGCTAGAGGTGTTAAGCTTAGGGCTACAACTACTGGAGCCTGAATCATGGGTATATTTATCCCTTCTAACTGCTGTACACCTTTACTCAGTAACACTAAGGGGCTCTAAATGGTTTCCTTTTAAGAAGAAAAACTAATATATTACTTTATTAATTTTTAAATAAAATTAGATATTAGATTGAATCCCAATAGTGGCTTCAATGACAAGAATGCATAGGAAAACATGAAGAGAAGTTAAAAAAAAAATTAACAATGATTTGCCAGGCACTTTGGTTAGTGTTCTATAGAATTTTCTACATGATATTCCTTCTGTGATGAGTTCTCCTTTCTTTTCTTCTTCCTTCCTTTTCACCTTTCCTACTTTCTTTCTTCTTTGAGTCACCAATATTTACTGCATTCTCTCCAAGAGCCAGATAAAGCATAGGCATATGAGAAGAGTTTCTAATCTAGTGAAAATGTTTTCTGTTCTTTGCTTTTAATTTACAAAGAAGTCTTTATTTACATATAAATATATGAATTCTAATTAAGCCATAATCACTTTGGATGCTTTAAAATACAGTTGTATTCTGGAACTTTTATCACCTAATGTAAGCCTCCAAATGACATAGACATGATTAAAAAGTTTATTCTTAATTTAACATTCAAATAGGTCTGGTGAATATTGAGAGTGCATTTTATGAATAGAAAATCTTAGTCTTGCTATTCTTGACTTCCGTTCTCTTAAAATGCCTAATCCAGATCGAGTCTGTTTGCGTGCTAATAATTTTTCATATGTGGGAAAATATGGCTACATATTGGCTACTGGTCTTTCTGTTTCAGGAAATATGTCATATTAGGAAACCCCACTTTGAGCAAAAGATTTGTAGATAGTTTCTTAGAGTTAATTTTTATGCGCATTAGAAGGTACTTAAACCCCAAGCCACAGAGAAGGTTTATAAATGATTGCCATAAGCTCTTTAGCTACTTAAGATATATAAAGTAGCACCCCTTTGCCACTGAATGAATAGTATGGAGAATTTGTGGGGCTGCTTAGAACTCTAGAGCAGCCCATTGTTTGAAGATTATGCTTTTGACGTTTCTTGCTAGAAGTCATTCATTCACATAGTAAATGTTATTTAGGTGCAAACCATGTGCCAAGAACTGGACTTGGCATCTCTATGGAGACCATCAGATTTTGGTGTTAGCTTTCAGAACCAAGCGGAAGTTAACAAATGTCAAGAGCAAGTTGACAAAGACAGAGGCTCAGACAGAACGTTCCTCCTGAAAGCTCCATTTTTGAAGGTGCTGCACTGACATCAAATGTCTTATGTACATTAATGATTATCATGATATCATGTTTATATATAAAGTATTTTTTCTAAATAAAAATAGAGATATACTTCAGTTTATTTTTTCACCCAAAGTAGATTTTTTTTGGTAACAGATGTGTGTAACCCAATAGAATTTATGGTAATTGCATAATTATTATCAAACATCACCATAGTAAAAAAGAGAGTGGTAAAGTAGCTCATATTATTTCTTTGATCTTTTGGATTTTGGGGCAGAACAGTGTTGATAATTTGGCATACTTATGAATTTAAGAATATACCGAGATTACATCTTCTATATTATTTACGTTAATTCTGATCTTTACGTGACCTAAAATGCATGTTTAACTTCAGCATATGGAATAAAATTAACGATAGAAGTAATAAAAACAGAGGCCATATGTGACATGTCTATTGTGCTCTTGGCTCCTTTCTTCCTCCCTTCTCTTCTGAAATGTAAGCCCCAACTTAGAGAAATAAGTTTGAGATCAAATTTTAAAAATCAACTACTTAGTATCTCTTAATAACATTCACACTTTTTAAAAAATCATTTCCCTCATGACTTTCATTTAAGCATAGCAGCAACTTCAGGCATGAAATAAGCTTTTCGAGGCATTATGCTGTTGTAGGCATTTTTGGAAAACACTAATGAAGCCAATAAAATAGCACACCCGGTCAGATATTACCCTTGATCAAGCAGGGTTCTGAATTGGGGCCTATTTTCTTGGATTTGCCCACTCTGCATGGAAATAAATTCACTGCAAGATAAATCACTATCTTTAACAATACCTAGAGATTTCTTTTTTTAATTTTGTTTTTATTTTTAACTCTGGACTTTATTAAGAGGACAAAGAAACTCACTGGAGTGGGAATAATGAAGATTTTACTGTACGATAAACTTAAATGCACTTCTACAAAGCAAGTCATGAACACTGACTTCAACCTTTCATTTTCCTCAGGAGGAACGCAGTTGGAACCTTCAGTTACTATGGCTGAGCAAAGAAGGCACAATATTTTGGTCTGGTCTGTGTCCTTTTTTACTTCGATCTCTTCTTTGCTCTTTTTTTTTTTGTTTGTATTGCCCTTATGAGCTTCTTGGAGCTAAGGCCTCATAACTATTTATAGATTATGCACGATTTTAACTAATATGATTAACATTTGCCTCAAGAGCCAGGTCTTTATTTGTAGTTATTTATTTATTTATTTTTCAAAACATGTAGCTTCCGTCTGGATGGCTCACTTGCTAGATAACCTGGAATGGCCGTGTCCTGGGCTCTGTTCAGAGTCATCTGTCTCTATGTGCTGTATTTTTAGCCTTGGAACTTATTTCTCTTATGTTGCCATAGTGGATAGGATTGTTTGGACAGGAAGAGTCACTTCCTTGTTATGTTCTTCAGCATTGTAGAGTTCCACGATGTTTCCCACGTGACCTTCCATTAAACAACCCACCCCCGCACCACCACCCTCCTGCACTACAGTTTAAACACTTCCTTCATAGGATCTTTCAGAAGTCAAAAGCTTTCTCTGATCTTAAGTCTTTTCTTCTCTTATTTTTTCCCTTTTTTATTCCTTTCTTGTTCTTGCCTTTTCTAATCTGCCTGCCTGCCTTCCTTCCTTCCCTCCTTTCCTTCCTTCCTTCCCTCCTCCTCCTCCTCTTCCTCCTCCTCCTCCTCCTCTTTCTTCTTCTTCTTCTATTATTATCATTATTATTTCCTTTCCTTTTTTCCCTCTGTTATTATCTTTCTTCTACCTTTAATTGTTATGAAAACTAAATTTCAACTTCTGGAGATTTTGTACCACAGATCTATTTGTACACAGGATAAAGGATACATGCTAATGACTATTAATTTCAACATTATTTATAATAAGGAAAGATTGCAAATCACTCAAATATCCATCAATAGAGGACGTGTTGGATAAACTATGATATTTCATATATTGGAACACTATGCACCTCTAGGAAAGAATCAGAAAGCACTCTATATACTAATTTGGAAATATCTTCAAGATATTTTGTTAAGTGAAAAAAGCAAAGTGCAGAAAAATTTGTATTTTATAGTTCTTTTTGTGAAAAATAGTGATGGTAGGAAATAAGATTCTATTTTTGCTTTTTTTATTGTAACTAGTAAACACACAAAGAAATTTGTATGGGAAACACAGGAAGCCACTCATGGGTGTCAAGGGATAGGTAGGCTGAGGAATAGTAGGAGAAGAGATTTCATTCTTATACCTTAATGTATTTATTAAATATAAAAAAATGTTAATATGTTATTTATTCAAAAAGTTAATTATAATAATATAAACCTCAAAAGTCAACCTAAGATTCAGTTGAAAGAAAACTACTAACCCATTAAGTGCTAAAAAAAAAATAAAGAATTAACATGACCCGTTCTTTAGTTCAAATCATGGGTGCCCTTTCAACATATAAATTGTTTATGGTTTAAATCATGTAAAATGATCATTTTCATAGGTAAAAAACACCTTTTGAATATTAGAAATTTCATATATCTCAATGGAATGTTTATCTTAGTTAAGACATCAGAAATCCATCACCAGATTACTTGAGATATGATGCCCTTTAAATTTTATTTTACTTCTCTTCCATGCTGTAAAAACCCTTGGAGTCTCATTTCTTTTGTTTTCCTGGGCCACCGGAGTAGTACTCTGAGGTGTGGCAGTTCTACTCTTGAATTATCTTTCTACTCAAGTCAAGCTTTATTAAATTTGCCCATAGCTATAGATTAAGCCCTGTTAATCTACCACTGGGATTGTAGTGGTTTGAGAATTCACTCTGAATTCTAGGCATTCCTTGTGGGTCTAATATCCTTATTGCCACCAAATTTATTTTTCTACAAGGCAGTTTGAATCATGTTACTCCCAAGTAAATTCATACTGTATTTTACACACACACACACACACACACACACACGGGGAGAGAGAGAGAGAAAGAGAGAGAGAGAATCCACCCTTTTCTGCCTTTTTGTTCTATTGGGGTCCTCATTGGATCCCAATGTCTTCCCACATCTGTGAGAGCAGGCTTTCTTTCTCAGTCTATGCTAATAGACTAATTAATCTCTTCCAGAAGCACATTCACAGACACACCCAGAAACAACGTTTTACCAGCTATCTGGGCATCCCTTAATCCAGTCAAGTTGACACATAAAATTAACTATCACACATTGATGTCTCTTTACTGCTTACAGAATAAATATACACTCAACTCCTTGGCAAGGCATGTAATTCAGCCCCATTCTTACCTTCAGCCACTGATTCGTTTCACAAACACTATATCTCTTCTTTCCCCAACTGTACTCCCCAGGAGGCCTTTGTGTCTTTGCTAATGACTTTCTATTCACCAAGAAGGACCTTCTCCACCTTCTATGGTTTTCAAATAAGTCTTCCTCTGTAGCTCTGACCCCAACCTTCCAAAATTAATTTTCTCTTATATGTGTTTACATGGTTACACATACCTAACCCTATTATAAATATTCTTATGAAACATTCCAGATATTTGTTTATGTAAGTGTCTTCCCTACTAACTAGGGAGTGCCTGGCCTCAGAGATGATGGTCTTGATTACCTCGTATCCCCTATGATTAGCTCAGTGTTTGGTATGTGGTTCTGTGCTCAGTGTCTAAGCATTGCTTCAGTCTTACACTTGGACTCCTTTTTTTGTAAGGGAGAAACTTTAAAATATATATATATTTTAAAGATGATATATATATAGTGAGACACTAATGTTAAAGATGATCTTGAGAGTGGAGAAATAAGTGCCTTTACATTATGACATAAAAGTTAAAAGTTTAAAGCAATCTTTCCAATTTATTTGCTATTTTCCATAAGGACAAGATTTAGTTTTGAATGTATTTCACCAGGTGCTCTTTGATTTTATTCTTTGCTTCAAATTTGTGTTTGTTTTGGTTATGCTGAAAGCAGTGCACTTGTGCAAATTGTGTTATGTCTTGCTGTTAATTATGTCTTAAAAAATCTTGATTCTTTCTGTTTCTAAGGAGTCCTATATTCATATTTAATAGTAAAAGTTCGAGCTATCTCTATACCATAGACAGAGTTCAGTGTTCTCTAAAATAAGTCGGAAAATTCTGAGTAGATGATAACCGAGAGGTTTCCTCTTCCTACTTCTCCTGCTCCTCCTTTCCATTCTCCTCATGTTACTGAATGTTGTTATTATTATTATTTTCCCTAGTCTGGAAAAATAACTGCTTGTTAGTGTAGCCTATCTAAATTGGACTTTCACCTTTGTTGAAAATATTAAATTATCACCTTGGAGTAAATACTCACCGTAAAATAAGAATTATTAGTTGGTATGTCGGTCCTGCGGATTGCACAAATTTATTACTAAGTGCTACTCTTAGTGGTACTCAATTCGTCTTTGTGAAATTCACATAGTCCTCAATGACATTACTAGGCACTATCCAGAATAGATGAGATGTTCAGAGTTCTGTGTCTCTCTACCATAAACATCAGACAGTGTCTTCTTGTCTTCCTGGATTCCTATTGTCCTGTTTTCAGAGTGGGAGTTTGTTTATAGGTACTAACCATGGTTTATAATTCTAGTTATGTTCTGCACTCAATTACCCCTGTACTAGATGTATGTTGGAATAAGTAATATTTAATGAGTAATATTTTTAACTAATCTGCTTTATCTAATTTATGAAATTATTTGGGCTGGTAGAGACCTACAGTAAAACACATAGCTCATCCCCTTTCAAGAATAGTGGGATAGATTTTTATTGCCTGTAAAATCCATTCTGGGTGGGTATCTATTCTCAGCCTTCATTATCTCCAGTGATAGCAATTCTACAGCCTCCCTTGGCAGCCTTCCCTATTGCCGACTAGCCTTGCTTATTAATCCTATAATGATACCTTATGTTCTCTAAATATTGAAGCATTGCTTAACTTTTCCCTGCTAACTCACTCCTCCCTGCCCACCCTGTGAAATACTTCTAGAGGGGGAATAATTACGTAAGCACACAGTACGGAGTGATGCGTTATGCAGCCTTGTCCTGAGGCATTTCGCAAGGGGCTTGTTAAGATGGACACTGTCAGTCCATAAAAAATTAAGCTATTAAATCTGTAGCACCAGGATGGTGATTGAATTGCTTATGCCACTGGGATGAAATTGCTTTGCAGACATATGAATTTCACAGCCAGTCGTGTTCTTCTTTTTCTGTGTGCTCTAATTGCAGTGTTAGATTAATGCAATGATTTAGGGGCTATCCTGGCATGTTTGTGCTCGTGTTGGGATGAAGGCGTTGGCTAGACTTGTCCTAGGAAGGTGTGGTCCAGAAACTGTCCCAGAAAAGAATTGATTATGGTGATTGGATAAGGAATATCCCTGCCCATTTTTCATCAGTCTGTGCACTACCCGGTGTTGGCACGCTACCTGTCTCTTTGCATCTCTTTTACCATTTCTGTGCTCCCGTGACACAGACTCTTCACTTGTGCCTACCAGCACTTGGGACTTCTTCAGAGAAATGTCCTAGGACTGCTGGATTACTGGGATGCCTAGACATCATGTCCTTCCTCGTGTGTATGAAAACCTGGCTCCCTTCTCTTAAGTGAGGACGAACTCTAACATGCAAGTTACAGTTTATAGTTCTCCAATGGGACCAAACTAAAGCTGCTCTTCGTAGCATTTCACATGTAAAGTACTCTTCTGATTTATGTCCCTTCACTGTCATGTTTCCTTCTACTCCCTTATCAGTT
This sequence comes from Pteropus alecto, assembly GCF_000325575.1. Classification (NCBI taxonomy): domain Eukaryota; kingdom Metazoa; phylum Chordata; class Mammalia; order Chiroptera; family Pteropodidae; genus Pteropus; species Pteropus alecto. The sequence goes on from NW_006431210.1 coordinate 4,345,157, forward strand.
TATCCTGGGAACATTTTAATGAATCTTATCCATGAATCCTCATCTTGGACTTTGCTTCTAGGGAACAAGACTCAAGACACTAGTTTTTGTTCTGTCATTACCTAGAATGTGGCAATTGGGCTTCTCAGCTTCATGTGGCTAACTGACCTGATTTCCACGGATGCCTTTCTCATGATAAATACATCTGATCCTGCCCATGGAAATCACAAGTTTTGTTCCAAGTTTGAAAGGGACTTGTTCATAATCTTTGAATTTTTTGAAATCGCAATGCTTACTTGGTATTCAAACCCCCCACCCCCCTGGAGTTTTCCTCAAATGCTGCATCTGTTTTGTGCTTCTTCTGAAATCAGCTTGTCTGTCTATCAGAGCAAAGGCTATACATCACCTTCAATTACAGAATTTGTCTGTCTCTCAAACTGGACTGTGAATTCCTGGTTATCAGAATCCCTGACAGGCAACTTCTATGATGTCTTCTACTCCAGAGCTGCCTGCTAGTTGCTTGTTGCCATCTACTGATGAAAGGATTTAAGTATATCTATATTCTTGATAAAGTCTTTACATTTGGTTTACTTCGATTAGCTATTTTGTTTCAGTTTATTTAACCCAGTTCCTGAAACACTGATTTATCTTTATTAAGTCCAAAAAAAATTTATATCCTCAAATCAGGAAATATTAAAATGACAAGATAAGAAAGAAGTGATGCATTTGGAGACAAAATAACAAGAACAGTCATGGTTATTCTCTCACTTCCTTTTCTTCTTTTCTATGAGTATTTATCTACAAAGAGAAATTTTTTCCAGTATATTCATACATTCTCTCTCTCTCTCTCTCTCTCTCAAATATTTTAAAAATATTACCTGAGAAACATGCTTTATCATAGAAATGAATATCTTTCCGAGAATGAAAGTTGGCCTGAATGTAATGTCGAATTAGCCTAGGGGTACCAGGGACAACTTGCCTGGTCATGAATGTTCCAGAAGTTATTACTGAAATTTAGAACAGTACATTCATTATGGTGTCAGTGTCTCTCTCAGTCCTTTAAATGAACACCTGAAACATCCAGTTATATGCCCTATTTCTAATTGCACCTCACACATAGTCGGTGCTCTATTAAAGTTTTTCAAATTCTTGTTGAATAAATAAAACAAGGATAAAATGGAGTTAGTACTCTATTTCTTGTGAGCGCAAAAAGCTGTTTTTCAAATACATAATTGATAACACTGAAAAATCAACAGAGACCTTGTATTTATGTTGCATGTCCCTGCAATCATTAGCAGGCTGACTTTGAAATAAGAATTCAAAATATTATTCAATAATGACATTGTTCTAGGATGACTTCATACTCTTGTTACATAGTAGCATATGATTTTACTTATTATTTGCTCAGCTACTCTCTTAAATATAAAAAATTCAGTAAGAGGAAATAAGTATTGAAAAATTTTGCTAATAAACTTTTACTCAATGACCATGTGTTTTGTTTTCCATTTAGTCGATAACCTTTGAAATTTATATATGTGTGAGTATGTAGTCTATGTGTATAGTAATATTTGCACATGCTACTTTTATATCAGAGAGAAATTAAGAAAAAAACAGCCCTGGCAAATCCTATAACTGAGACAGTCTATCTTTAAATCAGCTGTCTGCCCGCTTCACGACATGATGCTAGCTGATGGGTTATTTTCCTTTTTCTTATGATCAACGGTGGGCTAGTCAGTGACCATTGGCATCCAGGACTCTTTCAAGGTTTTCTGCCCAATTACAAAGCAGTGACAATAGTATACAATGTTAGTACCTGTAATATTCAGTGCTGAGAAGATGGCTTAAAGAAGCCATGGGGCTACATAAAAAAATATACATTAAAAAATTTTTACTACATGAACCTATTCTTCTTTAACTTGAGACCATGTTGGAGGGAGGGGAATCCAAACAAAATAAAACTATCTTCAATCTATTAGGAAACTTAACTCAAATTTATAATGAAGACAATTTAGCAATAGCCTCTGTTCCCTGTTGTCAAGTCCCCCGGTATTTGGGGTGGGTGAGTCTTGAAATAGTCAACAAAGAGTGATGCATTTAACTAAATTGTATCTCCATTGCATAGTTGTTGAGGAAGAATAGAGGCAAAGTTGTCTTTGTTATTTTAGTGTGACCAGGCTATGACCTTTGCTGTGACTGACAGTTCTTCATAGGAGAGTCTGACAACGCTATATAGTTTTCATTTATGTGAAGAAAACTTTCCCCTTGATCCACTGGAGCAAGGAAATATAGTAAAAATAGTTTAAGTCAGTGCTTCTGTAATCAGTGAGACTTGGGTTTGTATCTGGCCTCACGACCTTAGGCAAGTTGTACAGTCTATGTTTTATTGTCCTCATCTGTACAATGGGACTATATTAGAGAGTTGATGTGAGAATAAAAAAATGATTATGTCTAAGTTGTTTAGCATAGTACCCAACACCTAGCAAGTGCTCTTTAGTACCAGTACTAGTTAATAATATTATCAATGGAGTCATAATTGTGGCATTATTTTTTTGTTTTAGTATATGTGATTATTATATAAGTTTTTCATAATTTCTGTTTCTAATATAGATATAACTTAGTGTTTTTAGTGCATATCAAGATTAAGAGTAAAATTATCTTCAAGAATATGAAGAAATTAGGAGGGTAGTCTGCTTGTATTACTCTCTATTCCTAATTTTCATTAAGTATTCTCTTAAAGTAAGCCTTTGCATTCTTTAATAGTTCATTTCTTCCCATCGCACAAGAATGTTTGGAAAGACACTCATGTCTCTATATTTTTAAGAAACAAAAAGGGGTCTGCTTTTATATCCAGTTTAATAGGTTTTTTTTTTTTTCAGCTGTGAGGCAGCAGATGATAAATCAAAAACTAATATTTCCAACTACCTCAAAAAAAATAAAAGTCTGTGACAGACTAAATATGGGCTAAATGAGGTTTATGGATGATTTGTTCTAATTAGATATAAGGTAAATGTTCCTGCAATTGTGACTTTTATTAAAGTCAGAACATGTGGTTGTTCAGGCTTTCCCACATTGCCCTTTTAAAAAATCATTTGAAAATATTTTGAGTCGGTTGTCGTTGAGACAATATAGCTTGGCAGTGTATTGGTAACTTAATAAGCTCACCACATTTGTCGTGCAGAAACTGTTCTTTATATGCAAAGCTGTCAGACAGATTGAGTATATAATTTTTTCGCATGAAATAAAATGATAAAACTCCAGCATCAAATTGAATGCTGTACTAGCGTTTGGAATCTTTCGTGCATAGGTTGGAATTGTTTTACAATGGAAGCATTGTTTGATGACAAATCCTCTTTTTGTAACATTCATAAGTTATGTTTTAATAGCAAGCATTATCCTTCTGACTATAGGTCCTCCTTTTATGCTGTTAATATACTGGAAAATGGAACCTGCTTCTCAGTGATGTTTGACGTTTTTGTAAATGGTTAACTGCTACGATGAGACGACACCCTCAGTGTTTTAGATGTTTTCATTCTTTCTACAAAAGCCTCACATATCTGATTTTGCAGGTTTCGTGATAGAGCAAACGGTATTTACCTCCTTCCTGGTTTTGATTTAATCCCTAGTGATAATACTTACTAATATAATATTAAATCTCAGCTCAGCAAGGAGGATAATCTTGCATGTGGTATGTACACATATAATGCATATTGGCATGAGCAGTGGGAGGATCAGCAAAAATTGAGGACAGAGCCCATGTGGCAAATTCTAGAAGGTTTGACGTTTGCATTTTGTTCAGTGATAGATATCCTCAAAGAACTGGCCCACCCATGTCAGTTTCAAGGGTCTAAAAGGGAAAGAAATGGCTACAAATATGCACAGAGCAAATGTGCTTAAAGCAGCTCTTTGCCAAGCAAGTTCCTGTTACAGAGTGGCCGGGTGCCAGAGCTCTTCCAAGCACTCCACTGCTACTTAATGTATTTGGTATGTGGGAGAAACTCGTAACTCTAGGACTGCCCATTGTACAATGTCAGTCACGTCTGAAGTGTGAGCATTCCGAAGCCAAAGCAGGTCAGCCACCCAACTCAGACCTCAACGGGGAGATACATTTTCCCTGGGCGAGGGTTTAGAGGGAGTGAGAAGAGACCAGAAAGTACTGAAGTTCTCTCTCCTGTCTTCTCCTCCCTTTTCCTGCTCTCCCTCCCTTCCTTCCTCCCTTCCTCTCAACTCCTCCCTCCCTCCCTCCTTCTCTCCATCTCTCCTCAGTTCCTCCCTCCCTCTCTTTGATTTTGTTTTTTATTCTGTTTTATTTTGGAAGGGAGCTCTGTTCTAAATGTATTAAAAATGATTATTAAAGTATTCATGGAGATTCTAGGCCTAGACTTGGCTAACCTTAATTTTTCAGCTGATCAGCCTTTCGGGGTTTTCTTAACAAAGGAAAAACCAGATCTTTTGCATCTCATAACTCCATAGCACAGCCTCCATCTGGAATGAATTCGGCGTCTTTAACAAATATGTGTTCTCTATTCAAAATCCATCTAAAAATAGTGCTCAACCGAGTAAGAAAAAATATTTTGACATTCTCTTCATGTTTTGTAGGGTAAGCACAGTTTGAAACAGGCTTTCTGTTAATTTTCACAGGCTTAAGAGTCGATGTACTTTTGTGTGCATGCACAACCTATTTTGCTCAAGGATGGTTTCTAATCCAAAATAGAATATAACAATTGTGTTTGTAAGCGAGGCACCACACTTATCACAAACCAACCTTTACATAAAACTCTAAGTATCCAGAGTGAAATGATTAATCAAGGTCTGCTGACATGCCAATCCTGATTTTCTTACGTAAGTTTTTACGTGAAGAGAAGCATTGTCAGCCTGTGGGGTTATGTTCACAGGTTGAACTGTAAGAAATCCTGGATGGCAGTGGATTTTGTACCAAACCAAAAGATTGCCTTTCAGAAAAACTCAGCCCTTCTAGGAATAATAAACACTCCTATAATTTATTAATCAAGTACCACGTGTTAGACGTCATGAAAGGGACTTTATATACATCCTCTCCTTTAATCTTATAGTTTTCAGTCGATCTATGATGAGAAAACCGAAGCTCAGAAAGTATAGAGAGTTGTCAAATAGAAACCGGCTGATAAAAATTAGCAAACATATTCAAACCCAGACCTGATACTGTCTACATTGAGTTAGTGTTCACTTTGCCTAAGAAAAGAAAATAGTGGCAAAATCATGATATTTTTTGGTAAAATCTATATATAAACGATTAGAAAAAAATTAAGCTTAAATTCTGTATCTTTTTTCTTTTCCTAGTCTTCTAACACTATTTGATATATTAGAATATAAAGTTTTAGAAAACCTGAAACTATGTTTTTAAAAAATGCTTTCATTATAATTTCCTTGTAACATGCCTAAAATTCTAGAATCAACCCTGGAACAATAATGTGTGTGTGTGTGTGTGTGTGTGTGTGTGTGTGTGTGTAAAGTCTTTTATTATTCTTAACCCCTAAAACTGATTCCTTTTGTTATTTTGTGGAGATGATTAAGGAAAATACTTCTGTTTTAAGTTGATATACATTTATAGAGATATTTGTAAATTAATTAAAACATTGCTATCACAAAACTCATTTCTAGTAATACAGCATATTGTCTTAGGGACATCTGATAAAAAAATGTTGAAAATTCTTTCATTTGATCAAAACAATTTCTCTTATAAGAGAAATGGTTACTCTGTGTCCCAAGTGATCCATACTCTTTAGGAATATGCTAGGGGAAATTATATTTTGGATTTCCATTGTGCGTTCTGATGTCATATGTAGCTACACAGGACCAAGGACTGAGGTAATGCTAAAATCACCTTATAAACCTAAGACACAAATTCAGAATAACCTCACAGTACAGCCTGTTTCTACTAGTGCTTAGTGTTCCCAGGTGCATAGTTAAGGTACATTTTTAGCAAGGTTGATCTTTCTAAATTATATTTATGGTACAAAATAGTATCTAGTAGTCATGTTTTAGGAAAGAGCAAGTGTTTTGAAAAACTGCATTGACTGCCTGATTGCCTAGGTTAAAGTGATATACATGGAAGAACTTAGGTCTTTTATTCTTGCCTCTCTATTTTTGAGGGAAGTACACTGAGGCCAACAGTATTAAGTGACAGACCCAAAACTCAAGGCCAATTAAAAGTGGAGGGAGCTGGCAACACACTCCTTTCCCGGTCTGTGCTCTTTCCGCTGGGTCTTGATTGGCACTCTTTAAGAGTTTTGAACATGCTTCACATCTATTCTGCCTTTGATTTGCATTTGTTTTTATGTGCCAGCTATAAAATATCAATGCCAGCATCTTAAATATTATAAATGAAGCATAGAATATATTTTATACTTCATCTGCAAGTTATACAAAAGCAAATAAAATATTTGGTACTTTACGGATTGATGTCAATTGAGGCACAAAAAAAGAGTAAAAAAAAAAAAAAGGCATGCCTTCAGGCCAACATTATGAACTTTGTAAACTATAGACTAGAATCTCTCCTAGAAAGGTTTAGACCAATGGCTCTCAAAGTACAGCTCCTGAACCAGTAGCTTCCGCTATTGGGAACTTGTTAGAAAAGCAAATTTTCAGACTCTTTTTCAGACCTACTAAATCAGAAGCTCTGTAATGGGCCCAGCAACATATATGTATGTATGTATGTATGTATGTATGTATGTATGTATTTATTTTTAATTTTTTAAGTGAGACAACCCTTGGTTGACCTCACAGATTGCAAGGATCTTGTCAGCTTACAATCTCTTATTTTTTACTTTTTATGCCTATAGCACCTGGTCTTCCTAGGTGGTCTCCCATCCAAGTACTAACTAGGCCTAAGATAAGCTTCCAAGATCAGACGGGATCGGGCTTGTTCAGGGTGGCATGGCCATAAACAGCAACCTGTATTTTAAAAGCTCTTTGGGTTGTGCTGACACACATTAATGTTTAATGTTTAAAACTACTGGTCTACTTATTTAGATTACACTAGCTGAATATATAGGCTTCCTTCCCTTTTTTTCTTATTACATAAGTACTTTTCATTATTTGTTTTTGCATACTTAATTTCTCTTAAATATATAATTATTAAGCAAGCCCTCTATCAGCCATTATTCTGCACTTCCGATGTAGTTTAGAGCCAATTTCGTCAACCCTTTGAGGACAAGTGGACCAGCACCATCCATTTTTATATGATTCTTGGCGGGTGTTTTCTTTGCTAATTTCAAACGATTGACTCTCCTGTTTGTTTCTGCCACTCTTGCTACTAACTGGCATCTTCGTTGGCAGACCTCATGGAGAGGTCAGCCATTGCAAGTCAGAAGACACTGCGATCATTGTGCCTTTGTTATCCTCTCCTGTGGCCTGTGATCTCTCAAGATCACAGGGCAAGAGTGTGGAATAGGTTAGGTTAGCTGGGCAAACCCTAATTCTTCTGGAGATAAGTGGGAAAGCTCATTCCTCAAGCTCTAGACCTAAATTCTCTTTTCGCCAACACTAAATTCACTTCATTATGCTTGTCTGGCTGAAGAAAGAGCAAGACAAATGGCATTTGCAAATGAAAAAATCTTGGGGGCAAGGGCTTTGGAGTGTGCCTAATCAGAGATCAGTTGTCCTTTCTGTCAGTATTTCTGGTGCTGATGGGAAAGCCTGAATGTGGCTGAGGGTCCTTACAGATGTGGAATTTTTTATCTGATTTCTGATATTTTGTTCTCCAGAAATGTCTATAGAGTGCTATGTTGCAGGGTCATTAATCACCATTATTAAGCAATGGGAGAGGAGAGCTTCACGGTTGTTATTTAACTCTTAGCAGCACTGTGAAATAGATAGACCTCAGGTAAACCTGATCACTTAAAAAAAAAGAATAGAATGATGTCAGGAAAGTCACATCTTTCTTGTGAGGGGGACAGTGCTGATAAACAGGCAGTTGACTCACAAATAAATTCCAAGAGTTCTAGCAAGAATCCCCATCTAAAATAATATGTTCCTGACGAATCACAGATGCCACAAATTCCCTTTACAGAGAGAAAAATTTTGAATACATTTGAGGAAAACTGGAAAGAGAAATGCCTTTAGAAGAAACAAACTATTGACTTAAAAGCATAAAATAGTACAGTCCTGATTTCAGATTGTGCTCTGGAGTTGGGTGGGGAGCACATTTTTTGGTTACAAATAGGTAGAAAATGAGAGCACCTAGGAAAATGACTACCAAAGGAAAAATGGTGTGAAAAGATGAGATAGAGCTGGGCATAAATATTATCTTGCATTTTTGCTGAGGATCAGTGTTTACTGACAGATTTCTCCTGTCAAAGTAGTGTTCTCCAAGTGATGGGGCCAATCAGAGATCAGAGACACTTCAACTATATGTAGCAGAGAGATTTTAATAGAGTTTGTCTGTCTTCCCCCAGGAATAGTTACATAATCTGCAGGACATAGGACACAATGATAATTGAAACCCCTTGGTCAAAATTTGAGAATTTCTGGATGGCAGCGGCAGAATTAAACTGAAGGCAGGCAGTGTCCTTCTAACTGAGGATCCCTGGGCCCAAGTCGAGTGTCCGTGATGACTGTCTTCCTCTTACTGATTTTTTCCAAAATATTTGTGTGTCATCATTGTAGTGCTGTCTTATGAAGATTTTTTTCGACATTGTTTATTAAAAGTTTGTTTTTGATTTAATGGCAGATTTTGAGAATGGAGAAATATCTTCTCTAGCGCCCAAAGAAATTGGAAATCTTAAAATCTGCCCTTCTTCATAATCTTTATAGTATGATTTCCACATTTGTACTAGTGAGATTTGGCAAAATACTAATTTTTTTTCTTATTGTTCAAAAGTTATGTTCTTAAGGAGAGAGAGAAATGCTTTTTGCCTAAATCAATCATGTCAAAAGCAAAGCTGGTTTTATCACAAAATCTAAAACCAATTCTGCTTTTTAGGAGATGGTAAATATCTTAGTTTCCTTTATATGTTTTTGTTTGTTTGTTTGTTTTTGTTTTAATAAAATGATTTATCATAGTGTTTTAGTGGCATAACAGAAATGGTAGCAAATAAAGTACATTTTATGTTCTTGATTATCCCTTTCCATTATTTATACACATACATATCATTTTTTAGAAAAGAAATTAAAATAAAGCAAATCCTTTTAAAGCAGATAAAAAGCTATCTTTATTTGATGCTTTTTAGTCATATTTTTCTATGTTTTATTATTTTGCAGCCTATGAGATATTCTTATCATAAGTGCCATACTAATCTTGCAGTGAATAGGAAGAGCTAACTACTAGCAATAATCCTTCTGGCTTGTTAGAGGAAAATAGATATAGATAGGTAGGTAGGTAGGTAGGTAGGTAGGTAGGTAGATAGATAGATAGATAGATAGATAGATAGATAGATGAAAGAGCTTTTAGATATAGGAGTATATAAAGTAAGTAAGCAGTGAAATATTTATAATACATGTAATTAAATTTAAAGAATCAATATGTTCTCTCATTTAGTTCTTAACAATTCTGTGAAATACATATTATCACCCTTTTTTCAAGAAATAATTAGATTCAGGGAAATTGTTATGCATCCATTTTCACACATTGGAGAATCCTAACACAGATCTGTATTAATTCTAAAATCCGTGTTCTTTCCATACTACCCTGCATCTCAAACAAATATTTTTAACTTTTCTAAATATTTTTATTCTGTTATCTCTTTTGATATGTACTCTTTTATATGTAGTAAATCATGTAATAAATACTCAATTTGACCAACAAGGTTATTAATGCTCACGAAGGTAAGGTGACTTGCATGAGCTCATCTGATTCTTTGGTATCCCATCAGAGACCAGAAGGTTGAGCCAATGACCCCAGCTCTGTCTTCTTGTCCCTAGATTATACCATCTCTACTTTGCTTCTCTGCAAACTAACAGCATGCATTTTAAAGTAGTTTCTATCCTTTATAAGTCTCTACCTATTTCAAATGTGTAGAATTATTTTCCATCTCTTAGCACCTAAAATAATAATTACCCTTGAACAAGTCATTTTTGTTCTGAGAATGTAGAACTCAGCTCCTCATTTAGGGACCTTGCCAAACACTGCTAATTGGATTTCATTTAATTGGATTAAAACCAAGGAGGCATTTTTTTTCTCTTGTCTGTGTAACTTCACCTATCTTGTTTAATTTTCATAAAACATCCTGTGTTTGGTAAGATCGTATCCCTAGGGATACAGTTGGGGTAGCTGGTGGTTCTAAAAAAGTATGAAATTTATGAATCCTAATGTGATCGAGAGATGCATTTTTGTAGCAGTAACGTAATAAATTGAGAAGAGACTTTGCCAAATTCTGAGTTATTTCGAGAATGGAGGCTTTGAATGTGCACAGAAAGTGGATACTTGGCATATTTACCAACTGACTCAGTAGATCATCTATGGGGATTTGAGATCTAGTTCACCCCACCACTCACAGGTATACTGAAAAGCTGATCAATTGTAAAATCAACTTTGAAGGCAATTTCAGTAGATAGAAAATGGCAAATCTTTTATTTTTAGCATAATTTTAGCTGACTTTTTCTGGATTTGGAATATGCAAAACATTAATTTACTTGTGCCTTACCCATTGCTCTCGTTAATCTGTACTTTTGTCTCATTTCTGTTTGTATCATATACTAAAAGTTAAGATCATTGGAAAAAGCTATTTAAAAATGTATCTTCAAGGATCTTAGTACAATAAAGAACTAATCTAAGGTTTAGATGATAGCAGCACTGTGGATCAATTAGCAATATGCCTGGGATATTACCAAGTGTGTGATTTCATAGTTGTTAAAAACAGGATATCTTGAAACTTATGTTCTACTTCTATTTTGACCAATCAGAGTTAGATAAGTGTAAATTAAAATCTATAAATTGTGATTTAATCATGAAGTTTTTCACACATTGTAGAAACAGTTCATGCATTTGAGGAAGAGTTGGAGCAGACCCCTGAAGCCCCTTCTCACTGTAAAAGTCCAATATAAAGATTCTAATTCTATAAGATATAAAGTATTGAGGATCCAGCAAAACAACAACAACAAAACAAAACAAAACAAAACAAAACAAAACAAAAACTGTTAGGCTATTTTACTGGTGGAAAATTGCTTTACTGATGTGTTAAAGTGGAGACTGCCATTCTAAATAGATGAATGTTATGCATTATATGTTTAAGCTATTTTAAAAGTTGAGCTATTAGGAAAGAATTTTAGTGCAACTGGTTTCTTACATATAGTTACAATTCAGTTGGAGAACAATATCTGAAATGCTGAAAAGTTTCTTTATCTGTATATGTAACTAGATCTGTATATATTTGCATCCATAGTTTTTATCTAATAAAGTAATATATGAAAAAACAATTTAAGAAAGAATATGCATGAATCTAGTAGAGTTTTATGATTTCTGAACACATAAATGATGTTGTATTGAGACTTTTCTTTCTCTTAAAAGAAGCCAATTACCTGAAGAAACCACGTGTTCTGCTTAAGTCTAGTCGTACCAACATTGATAAATGTTGCTAAGTCTAAATAAACCACTTTAATTGACAAAGAACAGTGCAATTTAAAATCTTAAGTGTTTTAGTCTGAATAATTTTAGGAACTTTCAAAATAAAATTACTACTTGAAAAATTATTTTACATATTTGTCTAATATATCATAGTTTCTCTTAAGTAGATGACTAATATTTTCCCCTTATTTACAAAAATGTTTTTCTTTTGCATACAATATCAAATCTGAAAAATTTTACTAACTTCAAAGATAGAAGATGATGTTTCCTCCAACTGGAATACCACTTAGATCTTGCTAAGGATGTTGGTGAATTGAAAGTACCAGAGAAAGCTGGTTCTAACTTATTATACCTCAGAAATACCTCTATTTTTAACGATTCCTTCACAACGCAAAGGATCAGTTATAGTGGCATAAATTTAACTTCTCGGCCACTTTTGATCCTGCAGTCACAGCTGGTTAAGTAGCAGAGCATAGATTTGAACTGAGGCCATCTTCTCTATTCCCTGCTTTGCTGTACTACGTGATGGCATGGACTGTACACAGGTCCTGTTGTCTGCATTGTCATTCTTTACTGTAATGATGCACTGCCTCAGCACCGCCAGCATAAAGAGCAGTGTTCCTGTGTCATAGATAAGGAAACGGAAGTGTGTGCAGTTAGAGTACTGGCCTAAAGTTATACAATGATGGTGGCAAAGCTAGGATTTGAATCCAGATGTCTTTTCTAAGTCTGCTATTGCCTATACTGATCCCAGAGAGAAGAAATCACATTTTTCTCCCTTCTTTCCCTCTTCCCTCTCTTCCTCCTTCCTTTCCTCCCTTCCTTCTTTATTTTCCTTCTATTAAAGCAAAGACACTAAACCCCTTATATTTATATATATTTTAAAAAGCCTTTTCTTATGGTTTTTTCTCCACCTGTTATTTTCAAAGGCATGCTGTAGACCAGGTGCTGTGCTGGGCCCCATGGGGTACTAAACAGTTCTGAACACGGTCACAGTACTGTGTGTTCTGAGAGTTTTCTTATACAATAGCAATTGCTTGATTCCTGGAAAGTATAACATACATTGTCTCCTAAAATCTTATATTTCCCTTAACTAAACAAAGGCAAATTGAAATTGTTCTTGATTCTACCTCAGGTTACCAGTTCCGAATCTTCTTTTGGGAATTGCTGAGAGCAAGTTCCCAATCATAGCTACTAGTTTTTGGTTTCATAAGGGCTATTGTGTCTATAAATGGAATTCCCTTTGTTAAGGCGAAAGTCTTAAATGCAGTCCAAAATCAATTAGCTCTTATGTGCAACCAGGCTACGCGTTAAAAAGGTAGCATTTTTTCTTTATGCTACCAGTTTTCGACGCGTACACCTCAGAGTAAGGAACTCAGATGGTTACTGTTGCTTTTCTGGAAGTAGCTTAAGCCAACAATTTTCATGTATGTGTTTCCCTTTCTTCCCAAAAAGGATACTTTAATTTTTTTCAACATTTAATCACAGAAGAAATTAATAAAATGCATTATTTTACAATCTCTCCATAAGAGAATTCTCCAGAAAAGAAATTATAAGTACCCACGATACCGTGGTCTTTAAATCCTAGCCCAGCACCTGCCAATTTTTCTGTAGGAACTTCAACCCCTACAAGTAGTCTTTTAACAAAGGGCTGTAGGATTGTTAATTATCAAATGTCGAATGTCAACCATCCTGCAAACACCATTTAGCCAACTGCGATGGCAGCAATATTTGTCTTGTTAAAGACCCTGAAGTTAAATTACTGCCGCACTATTTTCCTTCAAGGCCAACTTGTTAGTTCTGGTGAAAGTGAGCTATTGACTAGGGTCTTCTCATTCATCCAGACTTCCTTTATTGTTTTAAATGATCTCAGGAACTAAGGGGCAGCCGTTTGCATTCTTTGTTCAGTGAATTCTACCTGATAGTCCTGTCTATAGTTTTCCTTGTAAGAGGAACAGAAAGATTGAGAATAAATAAATTCTCTCTTGTTTTTGTCTACTTCTGTCACGGAAATGTTACAGATTTAAATTTTATTGATTGACAAATGTGTAGTAACAGGAAGTACTGTACTGTAGCATTTTTGAAGGAAGAGGAATATTTTTCCTTCCACTCTTTCTTCACTTTTTGCTCTCAGCTGTGTTTTACCTAAAACCTTGATTTGTCTTATGCCTTTACTTTATGTCCTCTTAAAGACACAGACTGCTTCTCCCCATAAGAAACCTTTTCGTAAGAGACAGCTTCCATCTGCACATTTTTATTTGAATTGCGTGTGGTTTTCTCATCCAAACGTAACGCTCATCGCATTCTGCTACAACTTACTAAATTTTTCCCTGAAAATGAACATTATCAGGCTTATGTGTGGCTCTGGCCATTTAAGGGGCAGGCTGACAAGCCATGGCCAGAGGAGACAATTAAGGAGACCGGTTTGATTGAAGTCTTGACACAGATGTTGACAGCGTAATTAAAATGATTAATTTGGAGTAAGAAAAGTATTTCAAACTAATTTAAAAATGGTTTGGTCATACCCCAGACTGTACATGTGGCCAGGGGAAGCCAACTTTTTGATATAGAGAAAAGTGGAGATGTATGTTGAAATTGTTTCATTCTTCTTTTATCGAGAGAGTAGTACAAAGTTAAAAACTGTGTTATTTTTATATTGGTGGTTTTTCTGTGAGTCTTTGGGTCTCTTTTCCAAGTTCATTTTGCAAATTTACTCATGGAGATTATGGGGGCAGCCATGTTCAAAAAACAGAGAGAATACTTGCACACCTAGAGTTGGCCCATATTAATATAAGTTAATTTTCATTCTAAAGGACCATATATTTACTTGCTTGCTGCTGCTTTAGGGAAATACAAGCACACAAAAACACCCTCAGAAGAGTTAACATACAGTAGAAGCTTGAAATTTGTGTGTGTGCTGAGGCAGCCAAAAAATGCTTTTGAAGATGGCAAAATGATAAGACTGAAATTTTGCTTCTAGTTCATGCTTTGGTTTTGTTAGTCATTTCTGATGTCCTGTGAATTCTATTGAAAGCAATTATATCTTATAAGTCAGACCCCTGAATTATCAAATTATCATGGACCAATCAGTTTATGGATTGCTGATGAGCCTTATAGAGCAGGGGCATATTTTCAGGCCCCTTTGTGTATACAACTTAGTTAAATTATTTTTTAGCTCATAGAAAAGGCTATTTGATATTGTGAAGTTCAAGCTCTTAGTGCACACAAAAATATTATGTGAAAGAACTACTTTGGCCTGCAAACAACAGCTCAGTAGCTGTTAACCATAACTGTCTAACTAAAAGTATAAGAGAACTAACTTCTTGCCAGATTTCAGGTTTTCCTTCTCGTTGTATTCTATAAGGCCAGTGGATTTCGGTTAATGCCTTTGGCCACATGAAAAAGGAGTTTCAACAAGAATGTTGGGAATTCCTTTGGTGCCCAAAAGGAAATATGAGGATTCTGGAGGCTGAGGAAAAGTGGGGAAGCCATAACATCATGCTAATTTCTGCAATTTGCTTCATTTTCTTTTAAAAATTAGACCTGAAGTTGTTTGTGAATTTTTATAAAATGTAAGAAAAATTTTCAAATGTAATGCAAGTTAGTATTTTTTAAGTGACAAATATATGTAAGTAAGAGCACTCATTCTAGGTCTGTAATTTTTAAGGGTACTTAATAAATATTTCCATTTGTTGCAATCAGGATGTAGAATAAAATCCATAGGAGCAGAGGTGTTCTAGAGGTCTGTTTGTTTTAATGTAATGAAACTAAACACACATATAACCCTTCCTGTTAAAGTGCAGCCTATTTTGCACATTCTTAATAATTAATGTTATTATCTGTGGTGTGTGTGTATGCGCATGCCTGTATGTACACATTGTGTGTGTGTGAGTGTTCATGATGGGGAAAATGGCCCCCTGGGAAGAATGACATTTTGACAAATCACAGGAAATAGTAAATTATGTGGATTCCATGTAGTTCCCAAGGCTATGACAAAGATTTTACCTCTGAAATTCATGAACCAAGGTCTGAAGGGAGTTTGGATTTACAATTGGAATGCTTTACTTTGGGAGCGGTACAGGGTGGGGACAGTATTAAATTTTGAGTTTATTTCTGCAAGCAAAACCCATTGTTACAGCTGCCCTTAAGAGGGGGAGAATGAAAACTTTCATGCTAAAAATTTCTAGCAGCGTGAAGCACAGAAACGTTTAAGATGAT
This sequence comes from Pteropus alecto, assembly GCF_000325575.1. Classification (NCBI taxonomy): domain Eukaryota; kingdom Metazoa; phylum Chordata; class Mammalia; order Chiroptera; family Pteropodidae; genus Pteropus; species Pteropus alecto. Next base: position 4,360,893 of record NW_006431210.1, read on the forward strand.
ACTAGCCTTTAAAAAGTTTAGGTTGGGTGTCATAATTATAACCTATTCAAAACACTTCAGCCAAGAACATAACGGTGCTGGGTAAAGTTGACTATATACATGAAATGGTAATGAAGTAAACAAAACAAATAAGTGTTCCAGATTTCTGCACTGTACTTGCAATAAAGTGAGTTTCTGGGTCTCTTTATAAATAAAGTTGGAAACCTTATTTTTTCCCTCAACATTCTTGGTTTTCTCTCATTTCAAGTCTCTTGGTTGCCTTGTCAATTAAACTAATTAAGGCTGAAAATAATTTCCCAAAGGGGATATTGAACTAAAACATTTCATGCAAAATTATTTCCAAGACTTTTAATCTAGTCAGGAAATATTAATAATATGCAAGCAGGGCTATGCATAAAAGAATGATATAAAATGCTGCATTGTTCATGGTGCATATAGTCAGACAAAACACTGCATTTACTGTCTCCAGAAAATGAAAGTTAATTTATGCAGTTCATCAACAGACTTTATTATAGCACTGCATATTTGTGGTAGACCTAAGGCCGTGGGAACTTTTCACTCTTGACTCCACTTCTTAAAAAAAAAAAAAATCGAATCAAACCACTCTTTATTTTTTAAAAGTGGTACAATACAATAATGGAAATGTAGTTTATAGTCTCAGCTTTTTGTTAAAAAGTTGAGTAGCAGTTGGCAAAAACAGGAATCAAACTCTCTGAGCTCCAATTTCTTACTAATTAAGTGAGGTCATAGGGATTCAGGATTGACTTTAATTGAGGCTTGATTCAGAAATTAGAATGTGTAGGTTCCATCCAATAATCAATCTTTAATAAAAATGTAGATTAACGTTAAATTGTGTCCTTCCTCTGGCTCAAGTCCGTAGCAGAATGGACTCTTTGATATAAGGAGAGAAGTGTGGTGTTTCTTCCTCTTTCCCCTGCAGCAGTTCACTTCTTCCCTCTGCTTGCTGACTGTCATTTCTGACCCAATTAATTGATGTCAAAGTGGGAGAGAGGGAAGAGGAGAGATGAGAAAGCCAGGGAAGTTTTCACTTGACCTCTGTCTGGAGTTAGCTTTGCATTCTCTTACCATCTGTTTCTTCCTTGGGAACTCGGGAAATTAGGATCTTAGAGACCTCTACTGTAAGTTTTTGAAAGCAAGACTGTGACACTGGTCATACATTTTCCTCCCCTGTGTGCTCCTTTCGTGGCCCTCTGGAGATCCAATCTGTAAATTCTCTTTGTAGTAGTCTCATTAGCCTCCCAATGGTTCCCCTAGACAGAAGACAAAATCTTCAGCTGGCCCCTCTCTCCCTCTCCTCCAGAACCTACATCTTGTCTGGGGAAGACACTTATCCTGGGCTCCAACAAAGTCTGAGTGTGCAGGCC